>NC_056734.1:137549707-137704707 GCF_019279795.1 Protopterus annectens
CATATTGTCCGTCTGGATTGCTATCGTTCCCAAGGGAAGAGAGTCTTGAAGGGCTTGCAACACTAAAAGCACTGCTCTCATCTCTAGAACATTTATGTGCAAGTGGCATTCGTCTGGTTGCCATGTGCCCTGGACAGTTCTGCCCTGATAATGCCCCCCCCACCCGATCAGGGAGGCGTCCGTTGTCAGAGTAGCAACCGGAGGGGAAGGAACAAAGGGTCTTCCCAAGAAGAGCTGAGGGGAAGACATCCACCACAGAAGATGATTCCTGCATGTTTGCGTAATCATAATGGTGTGGGACATCGGAAGTTGCTGGTATGACCATTGTGTGAAGAGCATCCATTGAAGGATTCTCATGTGGAATCTGGCTAATGGAAGCAGGGGTATGGCAGCCGCCATAATCCCCAATACTTTCAGAACTAACCTGGCTTTGACTCTGTTGCTGCTGAAGAGGAGCGAGACCAGTTTGTGTATGTCTGTTATTCTCTGATCTGTTAGTCTCACAGACATGTTGACTGTGTCTAGATTTGCGCCTATGAAGGTAATAGTACGACAAGGCGACAAAACAGACTTTTCGCAGTTTATTGAAATGCCTAAATTTTGACAAATGCGAAAGGTGTAGTCCCTGGCCATTAGAAGAAGATGCTTGGTGGGAGCTGTGAGGAGCCAGTCGTCCAAATATGGAAACACCTGGAATCCTTGACGTCTCAGGTGAGAAGCTACCACTGCCATGCATTTGTTAAATACCCGGGGGGCAGTGGTGAGACCAAAGGGCAGGGCCCTGAATTGAAAATGACTGGTTCCCAGCCTGAAGCGGAGGAACCTTCTGGAGCCGCCTGTTCATTTTTATGTGATAGTACGCATCCTGAAGGTCTATAGAGCACATCCAGTTTTCCTTTCCCAATAGGGGAAGGATGGACTGTAGCGTGACCATCCAAAATCTTGTTTTCTTGACCGACTTGTTCAAGATACTGAGATCCAAAATTGGTCTCCAGTCCCCTGTTTTCTTTGGAACTAAAAAGAACCTGGAGTAGATTCCGGATCCTTGCTGGTCTGCTGGAACTGGCTGAATTGCTCTTTTTGCAAGCAGCTTTGAAATTTCCAAAGCTGCAAGATCCCTTTGAGCAGGTGGAACATCTGGAAGGGATTTTTTTGATCGGTTTGGAATGCGAACGAAGGGAATGGAATAGCCTTCGGAAATGATGGACTGTACCCACTTGTCTTGAGTTAGGGATAGCCAGGCTTCTGGGTACAGTGACAATCTTCCCCCGACTGCCTCCGAAGGTGGACAGTCGGGCAACACCTCAGGGATGCTGAAAGGGCTTATCGGAAAAGGTTTCTCGATTGCCCTGGTTCTGCGGACCCCCTCTGCCTCTGGGGCGACATCTACCATTATTGTTCCCTCCTCTGCCTCTGGAGGGGAACCGACTCTGTGCGTCAGGCAAATTCCCTTGAGATCGTTTGCGGAACCACATTTTTCCACTTTTCTGGCCTTTGGGGTAAGGTCTAGAAGGAGTAGAAAAACGGACTCTGACGGCAGATAGAGTTTTGCCATCTGTCTCGCACCTAGTCAAGGTTTCTTTCACTTGAGGACCAAAGAGAGATGATCCATCAAACGGGGAATTAGTGAAAGACGTTATAAAGGGGTCCGCAAAATTGCATAGTCGCATCCAGGCATGCCGGCGTAAGGCAACACCTGTCCCTGCAGCTCTACTCACTCCATCAGCCGCATATAAAAGGAGGCGCATGGAGGAGTTAGCTATCGAATTCAGGGTAGTCAGCTGGGTGTTCATTTTGTCCTGAAAATCTGCAGCTGTAGGATCCTTCAACATCTCACTCGCTTCCTTGATCAAGTCTCTCTGGAGACGGGTGAAATGGCATAGGTAGTTCAGCAAACGCATTGCAAAGGTCGCTGACGAAAACATCCGCTTCCCATACCTGTCCATAGACCTAGATTATTTGTTAGGGGGATGAACAGGCACTGAAGGATCAGCTAGTTCCTTCTTGGTGGCAGCAGCTACCACCATAGCATCCACAGTAACACCTTTTGTCAGAAATTGTCAGATGGTGCTGTTATAAATTTAGAAGGTCTCCTGGGGGTAGGGTCCACCGAGTCAGGAGCCGTCCAGGCTTTCTTTGCCACCACCTGCATGAGGGGATCAAAGGGGGGGGACACCCAGGAGGTGGAAGGGCGAGAGCCAAACGCCTCAAGATACACAGATTCATCCTCCGAAGGGTTAAGGGCTGGCCAATTTCCCCTCTGTTTCAGGATCTCTAGAATGTCCGCAAAGGAGACATCTTCAGAAGGGGAACGGGGGGAACCCTCGGAATCCTCTAAATCTGTGTCAGAGGTGACAGACTCAGGTGAGTCTATGTGCTTCCTCTTACACTTTCTCTTCCTAGGGGGCTCCCCTGCCAATTCAGGGGAGGCCTCGGAAGAGGATGAGATCCCCACAGGGGATTCTTGAGGAGCTGGCTCTCTGCGGTCTGGGATGAGGGAGTGAGTAGACATAACCTGAGGCACCAAAGAGGGAGGGACAGACGGAGCCGACTGTGGAGTTGAACAAGGTTCCAACACTCTCCGCATGACCTCGAACGCACCCCTGTCAGGCAGAGCCAGAGGCCCCCGCTCCAAGAAGCTGAGAACCTCCCTCGGCACCGACAGAGATGGCTCCGAGGCCGATGTCGGAGCCGAACTCACCAGCGCCGAAGCACCGAGAGGGAGAGGGGGGTCGGACAAGGGTCCGATGCCACTCACCCCCTCGGAGCCAACGAGGGAAGTCCGGCGCCGAGATTCTTCAAAAGAAGAAATCGGAGCCGATGACGGAGCCGAAGACAAATGTATCGGCTCCGACGCTACCACAGTCTCGTTTCCGAGACGCCCCGGCTCCGAGCTCAAAGGAGTCGGAGGAGGAATATTTAGAGGAATAGGTTGAGGCATCGACTGATGAGTCGGGCTCTGAAGCATTTGGGCCAGTGCCTCGGACTTTAGAAGTCGACTCACTACCCTCTGGAGGTCATGATCCGAGAGCCTCGATGACCTGGAGGAGTGAGATCTGTGGCTCCGTTCAGACAGCAAGGGAGACGCTGGAGCCGAATGAACGGAGCCAAGGGATGGTGACCTCGACCTCTTTCTAGATGTCGGCTCCGATGGTCTGATCGGAGCCGACCCAGGAATCTCCAAAACCTCGGCTCCAGCCGGAGCCGAGGCAACCACAGAAACTGTAGTCAAAGACTCATCGGCTCCAGCCGGAGCCGATGTAGCAGTAGGCTTCGAAGCCTTAGGCCTCGACTCAGAAACTGGAGTCGAGGTCTTAGAAGCCTTGGAAGGTTTTCCCGATGAAGCAGTTAGGGAACCTTCAGGCTTGAGCAAACCCCTTAGGATGAGTTTGTTCTTTCTTTCCTGCAGGACTCTGGGGCTGAAGCCATGGCATACAGCACAAGAGTCCTGCAGGTGTAAAGGTCCCAGGCAGTACACACAAGAAGTGTGACCGTCTGTCAGAGACATTTTCTGACAGCACGAGTCACACTTCTTGAAGCCTGAGACCTTTGAATCCTTGGACATTTTCAAGGAACCGAAGTGTAATCACCACACAAAACACACAAACACCGATTACACTATCAGAAAAAGTAAATTAACTAAAAGCTAAAGAAATTAGTTAATTATATAAAATAAATCCCTACAAAACACATACACACCACTATTAGGGATAGAGGGCCCGAAGGCCTAAGGGAAGAACTTAACAGTTCTTGTGGGAAAGGGGCTGGATAAAGGTAGAAGGGATAAAATCCACTACACTATAGCTAAAGAAGAAAAAGCTAAACTAAAAAGGGGTTTAAATAGTTTTAAAGACTGATCTAATACCACTGACCTGAGCCGGTAGAAAAAACAACACCTCGATCGCTGTAGCGGCAAACGAGATCTGAGGTAATTCACGCCTAGCATTGTGGGATATAAGGGGGGCCTCAAGCCGGTGGAACCAACTCTCGAGCTTTAGAGTGGCCGAGTCGGAGCCAAGGTCGGCTCCGAACCCATCCAGCAAGAATAAAGGCGAGATAGACAACTTAACATCATACAATACGCTGGTTGCATAAGTGTGCACACCCTTACAACATTCAGTCTCTTGGGTAGGAGTTTATCAGCATGGTACAGTTTGACCTGGCAATATTTGCCTCTCTCTTCCTTGCAAGAACTCTCCAAATCTGTCATATTGCAATGACATCTCTTGTGCACAGTCCTCATTAGGTCACCCCACAGATTTTCTATTGGATTTAGGTCTGGGCTCAGGCTGGGCCATTTCAAAACTTTAAATTTTTTTGTCTAATTCTAATACTTCTCCTAGCTTGAATGTAGTGACTGGTCCTAATTCCTCTAACTTGCTACACCATTTAAGGACAGACAACCTTACTAACCCCATTACTTTTGAAGGGGAAGGGCAGTCTTCTCAGTCTGTAGAGATGATCGCACAGCAACCTAGAAATGGTCCGTGTAACTGTAAGCCCTTGATTTTTAAGTTAGAGAGATTGCTGATGGTTTTTAAAAATATCACGTATGATAACTTGTATTTGGAAGCATGTGTGGTGCATAACATAGTTCCTCAAGGTCTCAACATGTTTAAATACCCCAACAGGACCACCACTGACTGACAGGTTTAATGAGAGTGGAATACATACTTTGAAAATACTTATTAAGCATAACGGTAAACGGATTGAAGAACTTAAGAGTGAGATTTCCAGTTTACATGAGAAAATGTTCCTGCATCATGATCTAAACTTCTATAAACCTTTATTTGACAGCATTGGCCATAAGATCTTTTGACATGTTGCTGCCATTATACAGACAAAAAAGGGTAAATTAAAAAGGGATTTGCTACACTATGGTAATAGGACTGGTTATCCTGTCTCCACTACTAAACTTAACCAGTGGTTTCCTCAAAGGCAACATCCTCACAAACTTCATTATTTGCAAAGGCAACAAATCATTTTCAGCAGCGTAATGGATACAGACAACATTTCCCTTCTAATGCACCTGATAATTACAGGGAACCTCTTGCCTTTGCACCTCTCAACCCTGCAGCTGATTACAGTGACAACATCTCGCAGGTCATTCACAATTTGAATGTATTGCCTCAACCTTTTTTCATCTCCAGCCAGGATGCAAACAGAATCCTTGGTCCGGACACCGAGAATGGATTCAGGAGCAAGGGGGAAGGGTGGAGGCAGAGGCAAGGGCAGGGGCTCATGGAGATTTCATAATCTGGGCCGTCCAATGACAACCCGAAGTCGTGCTCAGAATTACTAACTGGTGGTGCCACTGTTCCTGTTGCCTCTAATGCCTCTAGTGCTAACAGTAACCTGAATGTGTTAAAAAGTTCTGTTTTTAATCTTTCAAAGAGAGTGTCATCATCAGATCACCTGTCTATACTAAATAAAGATCTCACTTATATTCCAGCACAACGATTGCATTTAGCTGATGCTTTGATAGACCTGTGCTTGTACATTAGGAAGTTAAATTTAAAATGTTTTTTCTTTGGCCATGGTAAGAATGATAATACTGATTCTTTAGATAGATCTCATGATGGTGTGCAGTCTTTTATGGCCACTTAGCTGACAGATGATACCACTGTTAATAACTTGCCCTTGAAAAGAAATAGTGTGTTTAACCCTAGGTTGAATAATTCTCTTAGCACTTTCTTACAGGTCTGCAAATTTGAGATTAGACAGCTGACTAGTAATACTTATACTGTGAAATGGCTTAATTTGACTCCAGGGGAATTTTCAGCTCTGAATGCCCTTACTATGAATAAATATTTAGGGAACATGAAAGCA
This sequence comes from Protopterus annectens, assembly GCF_019279795.1. Classification (NCBI taxonomy): domain Eukaryota; kingdom Metazoa; phylum Chordata; order Ceratodontiformes; family Protopteridae; genus Protopterus; species Protopterus annectens. Next base: position 137,555,537 of record NC_056734.1, read on the forward strand.
GACAAAGGGGCAGGGCTGGTTATTATGGAACAAACGGACTATGTGAAAGCTATTGTGTCTGAATTGATGAACAGCAACTATTACAAAAGTGTTACGGTAGATTTTGTCAGACAACAATTTGAAAATGTAGACACTTTACTGCATGCTTTAGAAAGAGATGAATATATTACATTTGAAGAGTTATATTTTATGCTTGTGTCTAACCCTAGTTTAGGAAAATGTTTCAGAATCCCTAAAATCCATAAGAATCCAGGCAACCCTCCATTCAGACTTATTATTTCTAATAAGCGTACTAAAATGGAGAAGATTTCAAAATATTTAGATTTTATACTTAACCCGATTGTACATGAGACTCCATTTTACATTAGGGGTTCCTAACTGAGTTATTTCTAGCACAGTTACATATTTCAAAATGTATTTTTGTTGCACTGGACATTGTCTCTCTGTATACTAATATCCCTGATGAAGAGGGAAAGGAATGCGTTAAATTGTACATGTCTAAATATGCTAAATTCCCTTCTTATAAAAATATGACTGACTGCTTTCATAGACACAGTTTTACAGGACTTTTTCCACTTCAATGGACTGATTTTCCAGCAGTTTAAGGGATGGCTATGGGGTCAAAAATGGCCCCTGCATATGCTAACTTGGTGTTAGCCACTTGTCAATGTGAAACATTGGTGCACCTCCCTGGACATAATTTCACAAGACTGTATCACAGGTATATTGATGATATTTTTTTGTGTGGACTGGCACAGTTATGCAGTTGGACTTGTTTTTCGATTATTTGCACTGCACTACTATTTTTTTAAGATTCACCTGTAAATATTCTGCTGCAGAAATGGAGTTCTTAGATGTTAAGATCAACAAAGGAGACCTTAAAAATATTGTCTACTAGTGTTTACGAAAAACCCACTAGGAAGAACAACTTCCTACACAAAAACAGCATGCATCCCAAGCATGTGACCCGGAATGTTTTAAAAGAGTAGATTTATAGAGTAATGAGATTGCACAATGATAACATTCAGTTGGGTTTAGCACTTGACTCTCTCAAGCGTGACTTTCTACACAGAGGTTACAAAGAGGCAGAGACTGATTCTCAAATTAATGCTGCATGGGAAGAAAGGGAAGGGAAATGCAGCACCTATTTTGGCAACCATATCCCACCCGATGCTTCACAAGCAACTGTAGCTGTGAGAGCTACTTTCAGAGTCTCTCTATCTTACTCTAGTGACATTAATAAATAGTGTGTGGTCATTAAACGGAACTGGAATATTCTACACACTACAGAAGAATTGAAAGGGACTACAGACAACACACCACACCTTGCATTTAAAAATAATAAGTCCTTGAAGAAACATTTGTGCTACAAATCACAACTCTTTATCAAAAGGCCTCAGTCTACCAGGCATGGGACTTTTCCTTGTAGATCATACTCAGCCTGTAAGTATACACTTGCGGGCTCAACCTATATACATCCTCATGTTAATTTTAAAATCAAACTTGATTTTTATGCTGACTGAAGAACTCCAAATATTGTTTACTTTGCAAGCTGCCAGGTCTGTCATGCCTCCGATATAGGCAAAACTAAGAGACCACTGAAGGACATGATACTCTAACACTATAGAGACATTAGGAACCAAAAAGACACAAATGCCTTAGCACAACACATTGGTTTGCATGCTCAGAACACACTTAAGTTCTTTGTACTCCAGGTTTTGGATGTTAGTATTAGAGGGGGTGATATATCTAATAAAACAAAAAGGGCTGAACAGAAATGAATCTTACTCCTGAATGCAGAGAAACTGCCTGCTTTAAATGGCGTTTCCAGCCTTAAGCCATTCTTTAAAGCATGTCCGCTTAAACATTAATGTTGTTTTTAAACTTAGATGTTATTTGTAGTTCTTCCTTTGTATTTAAAACTGCTGCATTGCTTGTGTGTACCTTTTAGTTAATTCATGAGATTTGCATATGACAGCTGATTGTTTTTGCTTTCTTTTTAAACTCATGTCTTTTTACTTGTTTATTAGTCTGAAGAAGCGATAGTGTTATCATGAAAACGCTCACTTTTATTACTTTTTACTTTGTTAAATAAATATAGATTTCTGCTTAGCCGTGTTGGTTTGGTACTTGTTTTTTACTTTGTGTTTGCAGTTTTCTTGTACCATACCTCTCACCTGTTCATGCATACTCTCTACTTTTTGTGTATTACTGGTGAGTTCTTCTATAAAATGAGGGTGCCTCCTTTTAGACTGAAAGCCAGAACCTGCTAAAACCAAATAATTCTTTAATGAAAGTTTATTTGCATGTTTATTAAGTAAATGTGTTTCCTGTAGAAATACTGTTTGAGCTTTATGTAATTGCAAGTAATTTAACAGACTCCCCACCCTTTACTGGATTATTCAATCCATTAATATCAATAGATATGCATTTAAAATCACACATTTATATGAGAGAGGAAATTAACACAGGTATAATGAAATCACATATATGTACAGAACTTATTTTTATATATGAAATCTTCAGATGGGGACAAAACATTTGAAACAAATAAATTATCTAATGACATAACCCTAAAACATTCTACCATGGAATAATGTATTCCTAGCTTGTTGAAAAAGATGAACAAACTACCTCTAATACTCTCCATTAGACTAACTATGCTTAGCTCATGCTACTGATTCATATTAATGTGTCTCATATTTTTAGTATGCATCAACTTAGAAAAGCATGTCAGTGAGTTATTATGAATAAGAAAACTTAAACAGGTGTTGAGAATCTTAATTATAAGTGGACTAGACTAAATATCTACAATCATCTTTCCCTGTACTTCATGTTATCTCTCTGGTCTACTATAAGGATGAAGTCAGTTATTTTCATATTTGCTAATTTATAGGTCAGATGATTTATATGTTTTCTATTTTAATAACTATGTAAAGTTGCTCATAGGATCATAAGTTCATAAATTAGTACCATGCTAACTGCCCTTGTGGACCATTCCAAGTCCAGCCATTTACTCCATGTGAGAATTAAACCCTGCATCTTATGCCTATAAGGTGAACCCCTTAACCAATATGCCAACCTCTCACCCTTGCAGACATATTTCTATTATTTAACTATATACATTTACTTATTCTAATCTCTATTTCTGTTTATATACTATAATCTTGTACTATTACTATATTTTTACATTTTATATTTTAGTTATAATTCTAGTATAGAATATCATATAATAAAGCATTTACATTTATCCTTATAAATTTGATACTCTTTAATCTAGTACTGCTGTTAGAAACAGTCCTATTTTTTCCTTAAATGTTATGTCTAACTGTGTCTGAAAAAACATCTGAAAAATCTTCCCTTTTAAGATTCAAACTTCCCATAATAAATTGTTCTGAGATAATGTGTGTTATCATTAAAAAGGCAATAACAGAGTAACACAATCCTATTTTTTATTAGAAGTGTCTTTCTATTGGCTAGTATATAAACTACCCTTTTGGTATACTGCAAGCATTCAGAACTATTTAATGATTGACTGGTTTAGAATACAATGCACTGTATTTTGCTTATTATCTAACTTGTATTCACTAACATCTTAGCATATGATTCAAAATATTATTGCCAGGATTCAATAAACTCCATGTAGGAATAGTGTTATTCCTACACTGAGTGAATGTTGTCCGTGTCTGCATCCCCCTCTCAGCAGCGCACCTTACATATTAATGAAGGTTCACTACTGAGACAGATCCACAGACATGGATACTGAATGAGCACAGGGGGCATGGTGCAGTTGTGCTCGAAGATCTGTAACATGCCCCCCTGCACTCTCAAAGTGCCGTATGGCACTTTAGTGTCCGCGGACACTGAAAGCAGGATTGTGAATGGGAAGCAATGCAGGGTGTGTGTGACAGGAATTGTAACACACACCCTGCATTTCCAAAGTGCCATATGGCACTTTACAGTATAATTGTGTCCTTGGACACACAGCCATACCTGTCAACCTCTTAGTGCCAAAAACCTGGACAAAGGCCAAAAATAGGGATATATTTTAAATTCTGCTCTTATAAACTTAGAAAGCTGATAGAATAACAGGGTTTGTTTTAACATACATTTTCTGAAGGATTAGAAGTCTGAAACTCAAATGTATGCCATTATTTAGTAACTTCAATCCTGAGATCTTCCTATTGATTTGCAGAAAACTATGAATTTTATGAGAAACATAACAAATATGAGACAAACATCTGGACAGTCTGCAAAAATCTGGACAATTGAGAGGTATACACACACCTCAACCTCTTCCACCAAGAAATCTGGATAAAGCCATGAAATAAATGTGGGACAAAGGTCCCAAAATACTGCAAATTTAAAAAATATTGCTCATGCAGACTTAGAAAGTTGAATGACAGGTAGTGCATTACCAAATATGAATCAGCATTAGTATTAATATATAATATATAATTAAAGTGGTTGTATTAATTTTTTTTTCCATTACAAGTAAAGTTGAAGTATAGCTGAGGGGGTTGGTGCATAGCGGTGCTTTGCTCAGCATTGCTTAAACATCTTATAGGAGGCTAAATACAAATGTATAGCTAAAATCCTCAATGGTGAGATAGCGTAATGGTTAGAGTTCCAGCTTTGCATGCAGCAGTTCACGGTTCGAGTACCAAGACAGGCCCTTCATTTTTACATGGGAAAGCATTTTTAAAATTATTTTTTTTAGATGATGTAGTAATTGATATTTGTTAACCAGGGTAGTGTAGCTGGTCCAAAACTGAAGTGTCAGTGGATATAACGTGAAATCAGTCATGTAAGTACAAGTGTCCCATACAGTACAGTCACACCCAAAAGTAATGTAATGAAAGCACATAGGGGACGTCATGTAAAGTAAATTGTATACACTGAATATGTCAGTAATGATTAATTAATTTGCAATTCTAAAAATATTTTTTTAAAATGAAAACCAAGCAGTGCTTAGCTGTGCTTAGCTGGTATGATCATTGCTTAAAATTGTCATTCTTAGTATTCAGCCCAGCTGAGTAGATTTTCACACTGCTAAGCACTGCTCAGCATTTGCCCCTTTAAGCACTGCTCAACTCAGCTTAGCGGGTTTGTGCACTGCTGAGCTGTGCTCAGCATTTTCAAAAATGGTCCAACGATGGCAAAGGTGGGAATATGGCCTTATTTAAACCATACAGGTGGGAATACAGCCAGAAGCTGTTGTAGTTTGACTGCTGCAGGAGCTATGTCTGGAGTTGGAGAGGGAGCGCACTTTCGGGCATAGCGCTGGGGCATCTTGGAGTTCAGGGTCATGGCCGGGCTCCTTGTTAAAGACCACGACCACAGACTGCTGCAGGGCCAGTACTAGGGCTCATAGTACAAAGCAGAGGCCTGGGACCATCTGGCTCATGATCTCACCAGTGCTACTGGAATCCCCTGAACTGATGAGCAGGTACGGCATCATTATTCTGACCTAAAGTGTAGGAAGGTGGTGCTCTTGGCCCAATGGATCCAAGAAGCTCGAGATAGGGACGCCCCAGTAGTGAGTAAGTATCTCACCCATATCAGTACCAAAATCTAGCCATAGTATGTGACAGACATGTATGCTTAATGTTTTTTTCCCATACAGCTGCAGAGGAGAGAGCTAGCAACCTAGAGGCCTATGCTAACAGATTGGTGAGGTTGTGACAAGAATCTCTTGAACATAGATTTAACTGGCAGTATATAGTGTAATAAATAAGGAGTATATTGTTTACTGCCAGTAGGTATAGTGTGTTCCGAGTGTACTGAATAAATAAAAAGTTTGTCAGACCAATATTGATCTACAGGATATGCAGTAGTACTGAATGTAGAATATCAACTGTAAGAAAAGCACTGTCATGCTACTCAAAGATTTATACCACAAACTGTTGTGTTTAATCTGGTTTGTTGTTAAAGAAAGAGAATGTGTAAAACAAGACATAAATGAAATATGAAATATGCCCTGCACTAACATTTGAACCTTGATTAGTAATGTGTAATGGATTACAGTTTGTACCCTGCAGCACTGCTTTGTGTTACTCTTTGCATTTCAGATCGATGTAGTCCTGAATGTGGGTATGCTGATGCAGGCAAGTATGAGTGTGTAATTGGTGGAGACTGCAAATATATGATATCAAAATGTATACGGGTCAGGTATGCAACGCGGCACCCTGCTATACTCTGTACAGATCACACATACTCACATCTACTAGAGGTTAAATGTGTACACTGCTTTCAAAGGATTAATACACAGTACAATAACTATCTGTCAGACATGTATGTTCAACTGTCACTACAGTCTTTGGTAACACTGCATACATATTAAAAGGTCATACTGTCCAACCAAGTGAGTATTACACAGAAATCAGTCAAGCAAGAGATAGTGGTTTCCCAGTAGCTCAGTGTGTTGAGAAATAGATATGTTGTTCATTTTTGCACACACAGACCATGGTTTGAATCCAGGGAGTGGTACTAAGATGTGTGAAGATTTACAGAAAAGTAATTCTGAATAGATGTACAAATAGTCAGGTAGAGTTAACAGATATTTTCTCCACAGGTTTTACAGGTAAAGAAATTATTGTAGTAGCTGTATGATGGGTATACTAATAAACTTTGTGTCCAAATGTTCCAGTGTCCAACCCATGCCTGCAAAAGACAGCAGGATAGGTACATACACCATGCACTCTTCCCGATGCATGTCTCTCAAGTGTCATGCTGTCATGGCTAGTGATCATTGTTGCCAATAACCTTGGACACAGATATGAATCTAGTTGAAGAATGCCAGTAGTGCACAAACACACACATATTCGTGCAGGCTACACCTTGTTAGTCATATATGTAACTTTGACATGTACGAGTCCCCTTCAATCATGTACCCAGAGTACTCACACTTTGCCCCAAACCATTCCCGCTTGACAGTTTAACTGTTATGTATGTGCTATAGAAGCTATAGGCCACACGTAGATGTAAAGTGAGGACAGAGTTGTAGAGAACTGAACAGTACTGTTGTGAAAAACAGAAGCTTATATAAATGTTAATGGACTTTTTCTCTACCCCCACCCCTTATCTGAATCAATAATTATTATCCATATACTATGGGTATGTTGTTATCAAAATCTAATGTTGGGACTTGTGTTCTATTATTGTTCATATATTTATTTACATATTAACATACCTTGTTCAAATACCACTGTTGGTGGCCTGTTGCCACACATTTAACTGGCAAAATGTTAAAATTTTGACTGTTATGCCATATATGCATGTGTTCTGTTCACTATGCAACTGTGTGAATTCCACTGTTCTGGGTTAATTGGAACACCCATGCATGCTGTTATAACTAATTTTGAAATGTTTTGTTCATGGCTAACCAATACATTTTGTAAAACCTCAACACAATAGCATGTTTGGAAAGGCCAATCCCGGCAGATCCACCTGTCCTGCCTCATCTGGCCATGGCACCGGGCCCCGGCATGTCTACCCATGGGTATGGATCTCAGTCCCACTGTATCCATTTGGGGGCTCATGGGTCTCTGATTCCCAACCACCCTCCCCATCCAAGGTGTTTACCCACCTTATTTGTCATATACTGCCCCATCTGCTGTCTTGTGCGTCTTGTCTGTCTGTGAATGCAACCTATCCTTCCCAACCTACCTCCCCAAACATATCTACAGCCCTTCCCTAACATCCCACTCTCATCTTAAAAGAAAAAAGGGCATCTGTCCCGCAAAAATAAAAAAAATCACTGCCCCATACATAGCTGTACGTTTTTTCCCCCATGTACAGTCACGTAAATTCAATCTACCCTCAAATTACTCTACAAATGTATGTTGCCAACACCCCTCCCTGTAGGGTGTGAGGTTGTAAATTCCAAATTTTCCACATCATTCACAGCTGTTGCTGCAGAAGAAATGTAGAGCTATGCTCCTTTCCTATACCCGTCCTGCACATCCCTAGCGACTTTTCCTAACGTTTCACCCCTGCTTGCCCCCATTTCACCACTTTCCTATCACCCTTTTTTTCTTTTCTTTTTTGAAATTAGCGAGGGTTTAAGTGGGAATAAGCAGCGCTAAGCAAAACCAAGCTGGACTAAGCACCTTTTGGCATCACTTAGCATCACGCAAACTGGCACAAACCTGCTTAAAACTGCTTTAATCACTCTATCTCATTCAGCCACTGTTCTGCCTAGCAACAAAATAATGAGCCCTGCCAAGTCTTAAACCCGGGACCCTGTGTACTGCAGTCAAAGCAACTACCACCACATCACATGAGCTGTGAGAATTATTAGTGCTTCAGTAAATACAACATGCATTATGGTCATCTAACATTAGGGAAGAAACTATGTAGAATTGGTAATGCTTTTGTATGTATGTATGTATGTATATGTGTATTTATTTATATATATATATATATATATATATATATATATATATATATATATATATATATGTCATGAAGTGCAGTCATACCTTTCAACCTCTTGGTGCAAGAAGTCTGGACAAAGCCTGACAAAGTGGGGGGACAAAGGCCCAAAAACAGAGACATATTTTAAATATGGATTTTACAAACTTAAAAAGTTTAATCAGTAACACGGTTTGTTTTAACATATATTTTTTGAAAGATTTTATGTCTGAAACACAAATGCATGTCATTATTTAGTGACTTAAATTCTCACATCATCCTAATGATTTGTCAGAAATTCACAACAGTTATGGGGAACACACCAAAAATATGAGCCAAACATCTGGACATTCTATGAAAATCTGGATAGTTGAGAGGTACAAGTGCAGTCATGTAACATTAGGGGGAAAAAAACACTGAGACCTGCCAACCATTTCACCCAGCACCTTCTGAACTACAGTCAGACCAACACAACACTACCCCAAATCAGCTCTGGGGAATTGCTCATGCATTTGCAAATATATTGTGCACTACAGGGATGTAACTGTACAGAAAAACAGACATCAGTGAGAAATGGTCTACCCACAACCACTTGCACTACAGTCAAACCAACATACCAGTAAGCCAACTGACCTCTAGAGTATAACGACTCTTTGAACAAATATATCCTGATTGCCAGTGACACACTGCTCCTATATATACTGCCCCAAGTCACAGTGTACTTGGAATCCTGAGGTTTTAAGGGACATGTCTCAATCTGTCCCTACAAACATATACAGCTGATAGATCACCAGCAACTGTAGCAGCATGCACAGTCAGATAGAACAGTATCTATGACACTCACATCTTCCCCTCTCCCTACTCAGCCCAACAAATATTACACATTACACTGCTACACAATCTTGAAAGTCTGTTAAGGGCCATACATATATAACTCTTAACTGTACAGAATTTCACAGAATGTCCAGGATTTGGGGCCATATTTATGGCCTCTTCCTCATAACATTTCTGGTATTCTGCTAAATCACTGGGATCTCAGGAGTGAAGTCACCAAATAATGATATATCATACCTCTCAACTTCTTAGTGCAAGAAATCTGGACAAAGTCTGACATACTTGGGGAACAGAGGCCCAAAAAAGTAAGGACATATTTTAAATATTGGTGTTATAAACTGAAAAAAGTTGCTGAAGTGACACAGTTTGTTTTAACATAAATTGTCTGAAGGATATGAAGTCTGAAACACAAATGGATGTCAGTATTCAGTGACCTCAATCCTCAGATCATCCTAGTGATTTGCCAAAAAAAAAATTGTATGAGGAAAAAACATAAGAGGCAAACCTCTGGACATTCTGCGAAAATCTGGACAGTTGAGAGGTATGTCATATACATATCAGTGTCAGACTTCAAATCATGCAGAAAATTAATGTCCAGACAAACCCTGTTAATCTAGCAAGTTTCTAACTGTACAACAGCAACACTTACAATCTGTCCCTAATTCTGGAACTTTGTCCCCCATTTTGTTGTGCTTTCTACACATTTCTTGTGCTAAGAGATTGACAGGTATGCAGACACAGCATGCAAAATTGTGGACATAGCACATCAATCCAAACAATGGAAAGTATTTCCACCTACCCTCTGTGATGCTGTTGCTCCTACACCTCCATAATATTCTCCTCACAGGCAAGGAAAAGGGGCAATGCCCACATGAAAGACTTAATTACAGCACTGTGTTGCCATGACATTGGCTAATGGAAAGACAGCCAGCTGTTCTGGATGCAATTAGCAAGTGGGAGACACCAACTGGTGCACAAGCCATCACCTGCTCATGAGCATTACCTACAAAAGGCAAGCTGCTGCCTATGCAAAACAGGTCTGAACCTTTCTATGCAAAGATAGACTGTGAATACAGAAAGCTACACTTCTGGATTATGCTGAGAAAACACTACTGCACTATGACAGGTATGTCAAACAATTACCCATGTAAAGGAATGCGAAGGGGAGATGTAATAATGGGAAATAGGAAGTTAAACAATAGGTCTCATCAAGACTTGCTGGAGTGACATGTTGGTGTCCAGCACCTACGGCCATCCCTGATGGCTCTGTCTACAGTGACAGAGCACAGCTCTGGCCCCTGAGTCACCCCAGCAAAGGTCAGCTCACATATGACTACTACTGGAGTGTCTGCTGTACAATACTGACTTTGACACGGCCAGGCCACCTACCTTGGATGTTGTAAATATTCGCATCACTTATGAGTACTACTATGATACATATGCTTGTCTTACAAATGTAAAAGACCCATATAGGGTACATGCATAGTAAACAACTGGCACAGAAGTGTGTGTTGAACTGTATGTTATATACTGAGCCCATACCTTTCAACTGTCCAGAGTTTTGCAGACTGACCACGTTTTCCTCATATTTGTAGTCATTGTCTTACACACTTGCGTTTTGTCAGGCAAATCACTGGCAAATCAGTAAAGACTGAAGTCATAACATAATAGCATATATTTGAATGTCACATGTCATATCCTTCAGAGTATTCCTGTGAATGCAAAACCTACATTGCTATCATCTGTCTGTTACAGCAATATTTATAAAGTGTCACTATTTTTGGGCCTTTGCCCAGATGTCTTGCTCTAACAGGTTGAGAGGTATGACTGAGCTGCAAGAGTGTAAACACAGAAACACAGTGTGCCTTACTGACAAAGAACAGAAAAGTATATCAAGTATTACCTGTGCACATGTATGTATTAATAGTAGTAGCTGGAAGCCTCAAACATACAAACATGAGTTGCAAAACATCAGGTAAATAAGCTGTACTTGTTTTATAAATGTGTAATCTTAGTTTCAGTGCATCAGACAGACATAAATGTCTACAGCTACAGGTTGATGTACTGTCTTGTAACAGAAATAATTACTAGTTTGATTATAATTACTATGTTGGAACTGGAAAAGTGTTTAGCTGTGTTATGACTGTGCCCCCAAGCCTATACCAAACATCTATATGAGCAACTACATAGCTATATGGACTCAGCAATACCTGACTGGACAATATTACCTCCCCCAAGGTAGAGTAAATCTCTATGGTGGACAGCAGCAATACACAAACTTCATAATAGGTGGAAATATTGGCTGTACAGGGCCAAGAAGGAGCAGGTGCAAAATTGGAAGCAATCTCACCTTTGTCTGAACAAGCAAATAAGGTCATAGGTGAATTACTCTAAGGCTAACGTTGAGTGCACATTGGACACATCCACCAAGGCCAATCACAAGGCCTTCTTCACATATGTCTGCAATCTCAGGGGCAGCACCCAAATCTGCTCTGTACTGGTGGTCAACACAGCCACAAATATAGCCAACCTGCTGCAGACAGGTTAAGTGAAAACTTCACCCCCTTGTCTCACCATCAGCACCTGCACCCCTCCTCTCATTATCAGGGAGCAGGTCCATAATGCCCTCTCAAAGGCAACAAACTGTAGCCTCCATGAGACCTGATAACATCCCAGGCTGCATCCTACATGAACTCAGGCATGAGCTCTCAGCTCCATTACACACTGTAGTCAACCAAAGCCTGAGCACCAGTGTTATCTCATCTGCATGGAGGACGACTACTGTCATCCCTCTACACAAAGGTGGAACATTCACTGACCCAGCCAATCATATACACATCAGTCTAACTAGCCTGATCTGCAAAGACCATGGAAGGCATTATCAAGAACATTATAAACAGGGACATCGGCAACCTGAAAATGCTTGAGCCCACACAGTTTGGTACTGTCAAAGGGAGACCAGGCGTGTTAAACCTGGTAAACTTCTTTGAAGCGGTAAACGAACACATGGACGAGGGGAAGATGGTGCACACTGCCTACCTTCACCTAGCCAAAGCCAATAATCCCCAGCTGGCCATAATGCATAAGCCTACACAGCTAGGTATCAACCTGTATGTTACAAGATGGATAGCTAACTGGCTCAATGATAGTACCCACTCAGTCAAAGTAGTGGAAGTCACCTCTAGTAGTAGACCCTTAAAGAGTGGTGTACCCCAAGGATCTGTCTGGGGGACTCTACTGTTTGGGATATACTATTCTGAGGTGCAAAACAAAACCAGTGGTCTGTGGCTGACCAGGTTTACAGATGACTGCAAGCTGGCCACTGTCTTGCATCCCCCTAGTGATGTGGGAATCCTCCAAGGAGCCCTTACCCAAATTAATGACTGGTGCCAGAAACATTGCCTCAAACTGAATGCCAGGGAATGCATCATTATCCCTGCTGTGGTAGATGTCATCCACACAAGTTATGACAGTAATAATGTACTGAGCATGCAATCAGGCACGAGGTGACTTGAGCACCAAGGTTGATAGCAACCTGACAGTTTCTCACCGCATTGGCACCATTGTACTGAAGGCTGTCTACTTGGCCAGTTCACAAAAAAGGGTATGTTATCCAGGAACCAGGAGACCATAACATACCTGTACTCCTCCCTTATTAGACCCATGACTGAGTACAATGGCTCATTTGGCATGTACCTTGCCAACCACATACAGCAGCTGCAGAGACCACAGAGGTTCCTGACCAGGAAAATCCAGGGTCTGCAACACGTATCCTATACAGATAGGCTGAAAGCCCTGTTGCTCTACTCAGTCTCATACAGACTGATCATAGGTGATGTGTGTCTGGCATACAAGGCCATTCCCAAACCAGCCTTGATGGAGTTTCTGTATATCCATAAGACAAACCCAACTACCGCAACCCACACACAAGGCCCTCACCTAGTCTGTGACATGAATAGTACTTGTTGGTGGGATAGACTTGTGTTTCAAACAATACACTGTCTGTAAAATACACTCCCTCACTATGTGTAGCACAGTACCTCTCTACCTTCTTTAAGAAGAAGCTGGATGACTGCATGGGAAACAGAAAAGATACTCCTGGGATCCCAACCTGGGTCCCAGCTGGACAGGGGAAACAGGTGCTGACTTTGAAGGGACATGGGCAAAAATCTGGGCTAGGCTTATGAGGACATCCAGGCCAATTGCCTAGTATCATCCTATGAACCTATGCACCTAGTACTTCACACGTTTTCTGTATGTATTGCAGACTGTCCTGCAATGTTGTCATAAATGAGTCCCTGTGAGTCTGAACTGTGCATTTACTGCATTGATAGAGTATTCTCTTGTTCCTTTATTAGTTATTATCACATATCGTTACACCTTGTCATTGTGTCTGGTCTGTATAGCACTAAGTCAGCTCTTAGTGTACTTGCATATGCACGTGGTGACACCGTATAGCTCACTCCAATAACCTTGGGCTTGGTCACATTTAACATTTTGCTAATAGGCTCATCACACAGTAGGTTTTGTCACCCTTTGTTGAGGGCCTTACAGTAGCTGTTAAAGAGATGGATTGTGGCAGTCAGAACTACCTTAAAGTCTGGGTTGAAGGGCCCATAGGTAGCAAAGTTGTGCCAGACTTTAACGTGTGTGTGTGTGTGTGTGTGTGTGTGTGTGTGTGTGTGTGTGTGTGTGTGTGTGTGTGTGTGTGTGTGTGCGTGATTCAAAACACAAATAGCAAAGTGTGTGCATCAGCTACTTGGTCAGGGACCTGAAGTACTGGTTGGACAGACAGGCTGACAGATGTTTTGGACTGACCGCTCTGCTGAGATGTTAACCTCATAGATGTGCCAGTGTGGAATGTTACTGGGGATGTGGAGAGTGAGGGAGGAATTATCCCCACACTGACTGTGGCCTCTGTGTGCTCTGAAGGGTAATTGTACTTTAATGTGCGTGTACTTGTCATACTGCCATTGTGTACATCCCTCACTGGTGGTAGTGGCGAGTATTTAGGCTCCAATGATTGGGCCAGTGCAGGGGTGACACACTGACAGTATGTACTGGTGGATATAGATGGCATATCACATCATGTACCATCATTGAGCTCCTCTCAGTCTGACAGTGTCATACAGGGTTATTTCACAGATTGTACAGGTCACCTTGACCATTCCTGACATACTCTGCCTAGGTGAGTGTGTACTCCACACCTGTATCTGATTGCCTCACACCTATGGCTAGCATATCTGGTGACCTCTGCAGCAGGACAGCAAGTTATAGGTAGTAGCAGTGGGTGGATACTGGTACTGGGGTCAGCAGCAGTGCGTACATACTGAGCATACAATGTAAGGGAATGGATACTGTAGCAGATACCCAAGTACCATCACTGTGCCCCCAGGGGTCTGGCATGCCACAGACACATTCCCCAAACTATGTGAACAAACATCATGTATTATTCAATTGGTGTGCAGAAATACACATTTGTCTGGTGGGGGGGGGGGTCTACATCTTTCAGGCACATGTACACATTCCACAAAGATCTGGGTGCTGAAGATGTCAGACACCTATAAGATGGTCACCCTATAACACATATGCACTGATCTCAATTATTGTGTAGCTCAGATATTTCTGTAATGTTCACATGCACCTGTAGGAGCACTCACCTACTTGTGGGATGTAGGCTGGAATACATAGTACTGTAATGCTGCCCATAGGGGACACCCAGCAGTCGATGGTACTGATGTGTATGGACACATAACACAGTCCGTCACAGCAGACAGGCCACTTATGGTATTCCATGTACCATACCAGGTTACTAGGCTGTGGGCCCTGAGCGGCCATATCCCTAGGACACATATTAGCCCATGTGTATGAAAGGCAGCAGCTGATGTCCCCATCTAACAGGGACACAGATGGTATCCCAAGGGTGTATGTGCTGTTAACTATCCATCTGACCATGTTATGCCTGCAAAGGTGTAGGTAGCTACTCTGCCTGATGGCGACAGTGTGCCAATCACCCGCAGGGTGATTGTGTGTGTGACACACATCCAAGCTGTCAACAAGACCAGTCCAGGTCACTCACCAGGTGGAGGTTTTGTGTGTGTGTGTGTGTGTGTGTGTGTGTGTGTGTGTGTGTGCGTTAACAGAGTGGAGCATGACCTGCACTCATGCAGCAGTCCCAGCAATGTGGAGTGTGCCTGGCATGCCAGAATGAGGTAACTATTGAGGGGTATGTATGACACCAGGTAGAGGCTTGGCCTCATAGCCTAGAGGTGTATGGTAGCTGTCTGATGGGCCGGAATGCATTGCTACGGAACTTCTGTGATGTCCCTAGCTGCTGCATGTGCTGTCTGATGTGAATGATGAATGGAGGATTATGCACGTTAATGGTCTTCATTGGAGGGGAACATGAAACATCAGGATCAGGAGTGCAATGCATGCTGTAATGCCAGTATGGTGAAACTACCCACACACACATAGTGTTGACAGATGGCAGGGGTATGATGTGGGGGTTAGCGGTGGATAATGCTAGTAAACGTGGATGTGCAGGATCTGTACATAATGGTGCTCAATGTATGAGGTCCTGTGATGTGTTTTCCTGTTCATGTCTTTCAGGTGGAATGTCTCAACAGTGGCAACCAGCCTTTTCTGATGATGAGTCTGCAGCAGTACTCGATGCCATAAGACTGCATCACATAGTCCTGTTCGGTAGGTGCACACAGCAGCTGCAACAACAAACCACCCTGTGGACTGAACTAGTGTCAACTGTTAATCTGGGTTAGGATGGGTGAACCGATGAACAGATCAGGCACAGGGCAACTGACCTTATTTACCATGCCCGGCAAAGGGGTGCAGCTGTGGCCCGGGACCATACAGCCATAGGTGGAGGTCCTGCTATGCAAGCCCCACTGACACCAATCGAGGAGTTCCTCGCCAACCTTGGGGCAGCCACCGCACTCCCGGAAACCATACACACCTATGTTGTGGAGGTGGGTGGCACCCAGACAACAGGTGAGGAGCGTCCAGGTAAGGCCCCAGTGGACATCACTTCAATACTGTATCATTCATACTGGCATCCTTGGAGTATCTAGATGCATATGTTAGGTCAAACTGCACGTGTGGGTGGGGTTTTGTAATGCACACAAGTGCACATCTATAGTGACTGACAGCAAATTGTGTAGTATCAGACCTTGCACTGTACATGTTCAGAAATGCATCATTTATCCTGTACCAATGCCACATGTGAGTGTGCTGACAATACCTCTCCCCCACAACTACATAGGTCCCTCTGGTCTGGCTGGGGAACAGCAACCTGAAGCTGGTGTGTATGGAAATGTCTTGTTGTGGCTCACCAATACCCTAGGCATGCTAAGGGCATGCATTTTTCCAGGCACACAAATGTTACTCTTAGCCATATTGCAATATGTGCATGTTCACTTGTGGTGGGTTTAACTGCAGTGCGTCACAGTGGTTATCACAGGAGCTGTAACATTTCTGTAGGTGTTGCCACTGTGCTATACAGGGGTACATCAATATTGTGTACATGGGTGCAGTGTGTGTGAGTTGAAAGTTCATCACTTACTACCACTCCTCACTTATCTCAGAGGTGCATATTAGTAGCAACATTAAGTGGACAAAGCTGCACTGCATGTTGTTGAGGGCCTGTCCAGAGTGTGTCTTTTGTGGTCTGATTGTGTGTCATGCTGGTTATCATTCAGATATTGTGTGGTCTGTATAATGCCTTTGTGCCACCTCACCTCTATGTCTGTGTGTGCACACATGTGTGTGTATCAGCAAACATTATAGTGCAGGTATTAATTTATATATGTTGTCTTCCCCTCACAGGCGAACATGGGGGGGTGACGTCTTTCCCCCCTCACAAACTGTCAGTGTCTTTGCGGACTCTGATGATGGTGGTGGTCATAATGAGGCACAGGTGAGGTTGTCGGGGGCTGAAGCTGTGCCATTGGTTGGTATCCCACTTTCACTCACAATGTCCATGCACACAGTCAGTATGCCCACACATACCCAATCCCCAACAGCCACAGATAATGAACAGTAGGAGGGTGATGGAATGGAACAGGCTAGTGTGGTGACTATGGCAAGTGTGAGTGTAGACACTAGCCATAGCCAGAGAGCAGGCGAGGTCCCACACAGGCAGATGGACAGGGGCACTCAGAGGACTGCTGCCCATCAAGCCTCTGTCGCAAGTGTCACAGCAGGTGTCACCAGATGTGTGTTTTGGTCCATCATGGAGGCACAGGCATGTTCTGAATGTGACACCAGACAGATGCTCAGGGTCATGAATGCAACACTTCTTGCCATGCGTGACAACCTTCACAGCCTTGGTGATGCCATACTTTACTATGCTGATGTCATGGATAGATGGTGGGGTGAGACATTGTCACTGGTTAACCGTGCAATGTTTGTGCTTAAGCATATGGTGGGAGTAGGGCATCAGCCATGTGGACGTCTGTCAGAAACAAGAACAGCTGAGAGTCCACGTGGCTGTGCACATTCACAGTCCCATAGTAGCAGTATCACCAGCACTACTGAAGGGAGGGTGCTGTCCACACCACAAAGGAGCAGGCCATGGGCATGAGGTCCTGTCTGGTCCCATCAAGGACACGGATCCAGCAGACAGCAGTCACCATCAGGGAGTAGTACTGCATCTGGCCTTGAGCCTGGTGCTGCTACTGAGACTCCTGGCAGAACCAGTTCCCATGTCCATGGCCAGAGACGGTGAACTGTACATCCTGCCATGTACGGTCCATGGCTGTCCAACATATCCCTGTGTAGGGCAACCACATGGTTTGACTGTGTGCATACAAACACTCACACATCTCTATCACAGGCAGGTCACCACCCGACAAACACAGCTCCTCTGCACGGCCCAGTTGAACAACACCCCTCCAGACACACACACATGATTGTCAACCATATGGCCAAGTCTAGGCCTCTTGCAAACCCACACCACACCTTGTACATGTGATGATACCTGTGCCACATGCTTGTTATCCATACCATCGATGCAGCGGCATACTAACATGGGTATGATGCACAGGGTGAATATAGTACAATGTAGTAATGTAATGCTGTGTAAGGTGCTGTCTCTGCTGGCACTTGTTATGGGTACACATCAAAGTGTATGTACCTTTTTGGCCATGATGCATTATTGCTGTTAGTACTGCTGACTGACTATAGTCTCACATATTGTATTCTGTTTATGCTCCAGGTGTCTGTAGGCTCTGGGCCAGCTAACCTTCATACATGTCACCTGGGTGTTCGGTAGTAACACAGGCTCATACATACAGAAGAGGTTACTTGAGTACTGGCACTAGGTCCCTCACAAGCCTAGCCATTACTTTAACTCCAACAGATTCACCTATCTTATGGGCACCAGGTAGTCACAGGGCCTTCACATGTCTACATATTGCACACACATAGGCAACAGACAGTGTGTGTGTGTGTGTGTGTGTGTGTGTGTGTGTGTGTGTGTGTGTGACATTATAAAATGTGGAGTGTGGGACACAACTTGTAGTAATGTGACAGTTGGCAGCACATAGCATGCCCACGGTAAGTTCAACACACAGGACTTCCTCTGGTTTGCTACTATGACACTTTCTTTGTGTGATATTACCTTAGCTTACAGTATAACATTAAGGTGCTTCTGATGTGCAATAACTGCTTTACGCAATCAGTACAGAACTGTTTGACATGTTTCTTGTCCTACAGTCTTAGGGCCTCTTTTCAATGTTTCAGTTGTTGTCACAGGTTACACCTTGCCAAACATGGACTGCAACCTACAGGGTGGTACAGACATACCTCTCAACTGTACAGATTTCCACAGGATGTCCAGATTCTTGCCTCATATTTTAGGTCCATTTTCTAATAAACCTGTGTTTTTCTGGCAAATCATTGCCAAATCATTGTGGGTTGATGTAAAAAAATAATGGCAGACATTATGAGTTGCAGGCTTCATACCTTTCAAACTATCTATGCTAATGCAAAACTTTTATCATCTTTATAAGTTTGCAGGAACATTATTTGACAAGTGTCCCTATTATATGGCCTTTGTCACCCTATTACTTATGGCTTTGTAAACATTTCTTGCTCTAAGAGCTTGGGAGGTATGGGTACTGACGATGGCCATACTTCTGACCTCTGCATATATCTGCAGATTGTCCTGATGTCTGATGCACAATTTCTTTCTATCTGTCATAAACTTGTGGTTTTCTAGCCAGCATTTTGGAAAATCATGACAGACTGACATTGCAGATTAATGATGGACATTGTCATGTAACAACACATACCCTTTTGATGATGCATTCAAATGCATGACCTGTTCAATCTAGTTCTCACATGTTTCACAGCAATATGTGAAGGGTGTGCACAATGTTTGCTGTTTGCCCCAGCTTCCCCATATGGCTTTAACCAGATGTCTTTCTGTGAGCGGTTGAGAGGTATGCTGGTACATACAGATGCACACACACACACACACACACACACTTTCATGACCTGCCCTGCTGATAGCTATGTGCCCAGTTTTACAAACAACTCTGCTAGATAGGTAACAGAAACACCACAGAGATATTGTAGTGTTGCAGTGTCTGCCACTACTGTTCAAGTGGGTGACAATTAAAGGGGCTGTTAGGATTTCCAGTGGTGGGTTCAGAGGCCCTTAACATGGTAGAGCCACCTGAAACACACACACACACACACACACACACACACACACACACTGCTGCATGGGGACATGTGTTGAAACACACATGCACACAGAGTTGACACTTCTAATATTAGATGATCCACCTATCTATTTATGTATAATACACAGTGATATGACGATTGCATGCACCACAGTGCCTTTGTATTAGAAACTGTGCAACTATGCTTGTATGGTGGATGACATCTGTAGAGGCTGCAAAAAGATTGGCAATGGGGGAGTTAACAGGGTGGAAGAGGCACACAAAATGGTATAACAGGGTGGAAGAGGCACACAAAATGGTATAACCATCGCATACACACAGTAAAGACAGCCACAGGGGATATGCATACAGAAACACATACACAGTTGCCAATAGATTACTAACCCTACATATCCACTTGTATGTACTATAGTGCTACGTACACTGTATATGCACACAGAGATTATATGCTGGGGACATAACTTACTACCTCTTACAAGTAATCTTGGGAATGCCTTCATGGATAGTGGGATAAAACACCCAAAATAGCAACTGGTCTCATATATATTGCTGTTACATACCTGGACAAGTGATAGAGTAACAGACTTTGCATCAGATGATGTTTCACACAGGTATGACCTCTGATGCTGACATGTCGGTCACTATGGTAACTGTGACATATTTTGCAATGATTACTCATAAATGCCCATTGTTAGGGGACAAAGAACACATAAAGGTTGCAAACATCTGGCTATTCCACATACATCTGTACAGATGACTGATATGGCCTGAATAGTTTAACATGGTGCATGTAAGGCAGATGCCATTAACTGCCTCCTTAAAGTAATGCCATGGGGAGGGAGTCAACAGGCCTTAAAATGGTACAACCAACACACACAACAGCCACAGGGGATATGCTTCACACACAAAGTACCATAGCTGCCAGTATTGGGATCAGAACCCCTACATATCTAATTATTTGTACTATAGTATTACACAGTTATTACATGTGCCACAGAGCTTACAGAGCTGAAGAGTGTATACAGGTACTTCTAAGGTGAATGACATCAGCGGGCCTTGTAAAGTAGGGCAATGGGAAGCATACTGGGTGTGAAAGGCCTCAAAATATTTTAACATACACACTTACAAACACACTTACACACACACACATTTGTCAGAATTAAGATTAGAACTCCTGCCTATCTAGTTATTTGTACTATACTGTTATGCAGTTAATGCACGCACCAAGGAGCTTGTAGGGCTAAGGGCTGTCCAAAGGTACTTCCAGGGTGAATAACATCAGCTGCCCTTGTAAAGTATGTCAATGGGAAGTGTACTAGGTGGAAGAGAGATCAAAATACACACACACACACACACACACACACACACACACACACACACACACACACACACACAAAGGCAGGTGATGTGATATTACAACCCCTACCTCAGTACTATTACACAGTGGTGGTCACCTTTATGCTGGCACATCCGACTGTTTACAACTGGTATGCAACTGTCCCAGCAGGACATCACTCCATGCCTTTTAGGGTATTCCTGTCTATGACTCACTCGCTGTGTGCATCTCCTTGTGTCTCTCTATCACTGTCTCTCTCTCTCTCTTCCCCATGTATGTGTGTGTGTATGCTCGAAATATTGTTATATGTTGCTCATATATATGTCTATGTATCACACACAACAGATGCAGATTTATCACATATGGGCCACCTATAACTAGCTAAGGGAAATCCTGTCTGATGGGTCTGGGTAGAATCAGTTAAGGTGTACATAGCTGTCTACATGCAAAGACATCTATGCACAATACAGTATGACCATCTACAGTAACAGTGGGAGTCCATTCCAGAGATAGTTTTGTGTGCACAGCCATACCTCTCAACCTGTTAGTACAAGGAATCTGGAGATAGCCTGCCAAAATGGGTGGACAATGGCTCAAACATATGGAGATACTGTAAATATTGCTTTTATTAATGTGGAAAGTTGCTAGTGTAACAGGGTTTGTTTTATATGATGTCTGACACTGAAATGTATTGTGTCATTACTTACTGACAGAAATCCTCAGATCATAACAGTGATTTACCTGAGAAATACAAGATGTATGACGCACAGACCAAAATTATGAGCCAAACTATAGATATTCTTGCCCAATCCAGCCAGTTGAGTGATGTGGCTACAGCCGATTGGCTGATGACGCTGTGTAAACAGTCCAGCACCTCAGTGATATACTGGCTGGGGATCACCTGTTTGTGTGTTATTCATCTTAACTGAAAAGTTATATCCTGGTGTGACTCACACCTCTCAACTGTATATTTTTTTTGCAGAATGTACAGATGTTTGTCTCATAATTATGGTCTGTTTTGCATAAAATTGTGATTGTCTGGCAAGTTAGTGGCAAATAAAGATTGAAGTTAAAAAATAATGACAGAACATTTGAGTTTCAGATTTCATAACCTTCAGAAAATTCATGCTAATACAAAACCTGTTATTCCATCAACTTTCTAAGTTTGTGAGAGCAATAATTAAATATCATCCCTATTTTTGGGCCTTTGTCCCACTTGTATTTATGACCTTGTTCAGATTTCTTGCTCTAAGAGGTTGAGAGGTATGGGTGTGGGTACAGAGTGCATTCTACTGAGCAGAGATGACCACTATGTGTGTGGTATATTCCACATAGCACTGTGATTTCCAGGTATGTCAGTGGCAGAGCAGTATAGAGTAATGTGGTAAACCAGTGGCATACATTTGTTTATAGGTTGATAGATTGATATGAGGTTACTAGGCTATTGGCCCTGAAGCTCTTCTAACCCTTGCAGATGAGTGTGTAGCCCATGCTAAGACATGTCAGCACCCAAAGCCCTTGTACAAGGACACAGGTGGAATCACAGGACTGCATTTTCTGTTTCCCAGGCATTTCTACAGGGAGCACTTCACAAGGGGTATTGATGCACTCAGCTTGATGTGGACAGAGAGTGTATTCCACAGATGGGGGAGTCTGTGGCACATGTATCTGTCACACCAACAAGCCCTACTGATATCACAGAACAGGTTGATGCTGCGCCTACAGGTTGATCAAGTGGGCCTTGACTTCCAGATGTACAATAGTTCTATCAAGGCAGGGTTTGGATTGCATTTTATGCCAGAGGTCACCTCTGAGGAGTCTTTATGGAACTGAGTACAGGAACAGTGCGGTTAGCCTGTGTAGGGTAGGTGTTTGGGGTCCTGGATTCTTCCAGTGAGGAACCTCTGTTGTCTCTCCAACTGCTGCATGTGCTTTGTGAGGTACATGCCGAAGGGGGTGTTGTACAAAATAACTGGCCTTATAAGATTAGAATACATGGATCTTATGACCTCTTTGTCCCGGGATGAGATACCCTTACTTTTGTGTTGCCCCATCTATACAGCTTTCTGTACAACAGAAGCAACATGGTGCTGAGACTTCAGGTTGCTATCAACCTGGGTGACCAAATGCCTCACTACTGATTGTAAATGTAGGACATTGTTGTTATTGTGATAATATGTGGGGACATCAGTCTCCCCAAAGGGGATGATGCATCTGCAGGCATTAATCTTGAGGCCATGTTTCTGGCAGCAGTCATTTGTTTTGGTGAGACCCTGTTGTAGGACGTCCACATCAGTTTGGGTATTGATGACTGTGGCCATTGTTTTTGGCCTGCATCTCAGGGACGTATATCCCATATACCAGAGGCCCTCAGACTGATCCCTGGGGTATGCCACTCATTACAGGTGTACTGCTTGACTTGGCTACCCCTATTATGATTATGTGGGTTTTATCAATGAACCAGTTTGCTACTCATCAGGTAACATATGGATTGCTGCCTAGTTGACAGAGTTCATGTACCAAGTGGGGAATAGTGTACAAGGCTTTGGCTGAGTCAAGGTGGCCAGAGTGCACCATCTTTCCATCATCCATGCCTTTGTTGGCTGTCTCAAGGAAGTTATCCAGAGTTCACTGACATACTTCCCCTTGAAGAAGGCAGACTGTGTGGGGTCAAGTATTTGGAGTTTGCCAATGTCCCTGTTAATGAGGTCCATGATAACCCATGATGATCCATAATGATAATACCTCAGACGGTTTGTGTTGCTATGCTATTATGAGGTTACATGTTGGCCCTAGCTGTCAACCTGTCACAGAATGACATCTGTATAGCCCCATATAGGACAGTCAGACACAGGCCCACACATGGAGACAGGGTGTTAATAATGATCTGCCAAACAAAGACAGCTGGGAGACCGGTTTGTTATATGCTTGCTTTTTCTTATGGGTATGATGTCTGCTTCTCCATTGTCTGCCATTGATGTTTTGACATAAACCTTTCTTGTTTGGCACATAGTTTTGCAAGCAAATGCAATGTTAGGACAAGCAGAAGAGATATACGAGGCATACTTGTGCTCCTTCTATGACAGCCTGTCATTCCAGGGGTATGGATGGTGGCCAGTGACATGTTGTCAGTGCTGACACAGTAAGGTGGCAGCCATTTAACACCTGACAGTACACTGACTTTCAGGTACCTGCTGTCCTACTAGGCACTGTGTAAGGTGCTCCGAGCTGTGTACAGTCCATGTGTGTGTCCCTCTGTCCCTGACTTGTCCAGCTTTTCTGCAGTGACGTCTGGACAGTGTGCACAACTCCTACAGTAGGTGTAGCTGCATACAAAACAGTTGGCACAAAGTATTGGAACATGGACCCTATCAACCACAGTACTGTACCTAGGCCACTAAGCCACAACAGCCAAGAGTAAGTGCTGCCCACTTCCTAACAGCATTAACCACGCATATACATATCTCATTGACCCCTGCATATTGTGGACATGCGACAAGTTATCAAGTTGATTGGGACAGCCCTGGGAATGTGTGCTTTGCTGCTATTACCTACAAACATACATGTTACGGCATTTCTATGGGGGCACGGGTCTGTGGGGTGGGGGCATACCTGTCAACTGTATACATTTGCAGAGACTATGCAGATGTTAGCTTTACATTTTGGTTCCATTTAGCATAGTGTTGTGTCTGTCTTGGAGAATACTGGCATATCACTAAAGACCAAAGGTAGAATATAATGGCAGACATTTGAGTTTCAGACTTCCTACCCTTCAGAGACTTCATGCAACTGCAAGACCTGCTGTGATATCACTGTGCAAGTCTGTAAGAGGAATATTTCATCATTGTCCCGACTTGTGGTCCTTTGCCAGACATTTCTTTATGATTTCCTACAGCTGACTTGCTGTGAGAGGCTGAGGGATGAGTATGGGACCCCAACATTGACATCCATGCATGTGACCTATGACCCCCCCCCAGTTTATCCCCCACATACACTGGAGTGAGCTTTGTCATCTAGGGGACTAATGCATACTCTGGGGAAGCCAGTATTAGGCAGATATTTCATGTTGTCCCACATAGCTGATAGTTGTCTGCTGCTATCCCAGCAGGCCACCCCATTCCCTTGCATACATGCAGTGATACCTTAGATATGCTACCAAAACGTACTACTCCATTCATCTTTTAAGAAGAGTGACTTACCTTGTGCCTGCAGCAGTTGTAAGGATGGTGCTTGAGGGCTGACTCTGTCAGATGCATGCAGTACACAGCCTATACATGGTAAGGTACAGGTAGTGTGGTGTGTGTGGCATCCATTTTCTTGTGTGTGCTAGTCGGAGACAGGTGTCAGTCGCTGGATCCCTATGGTGTCAGTGTATGTGCTATGTGTTGCCTCTTTGCCAACGCCAGGGCATACAGGGCACACCTACGTCTGTCTACAAGGGTAGGCTCAGGGGGTTCCTCAGTGCCTGTGGAGACCTTGGCAATGGTGGGGGTCTGTGTGCCCCTTCCCTGTGATGCTCCAGCTGCAGCTGCTTCCGCAGGATCATACTGTGTAGAATGGGACATACTATGAACATGTGTGCACATGTGGCTGGAAAGTACTGCAAGCGTCCACCAGATGTGTCAAGGCAGTGGAACTGTGACTTTAGCATCCCAAACACATACTCTATAATGTTCCTAGTTTGGGCGTGTACCTCATTATGGCATTCTTCAGTGGGTGTGTGCATTTCTGATGGGTGTCATCATCCACGGTTCCAGTGCATGGCCAGCATCCCACATGAGATGGCCATACTGGATATCCCCTTTGGCAAATGCCTGGTACAGCTGTGAGGCATGCCAGATATGAGAGTCATGATAGCTACCAGGACTGCCAGCACACACATTGATGATGATGCCCTGGGCATTGCGCACTACCTGGCAGTTGATGGAGTGATAGCCATTGCAGTTGATGTACACTCTACCGTCTTCATCAGATGGTGCTTTGATGAAGACATGAGTGCAGTCTATGGCACCCACTACCTCTGGGTAGTCTGTTACATGGTGGAAGAGATGCATATTGCTGGTCCTCTCCTCAGGAGTGCTGGGAAATAAATGTGCTCACCGGCATGTGGTAGCATGGCATCCAGAACTGGTGGAGTTCCCTGGATGCAGATACCTGTGAGACCCCCATGATGTCCCCAGTAGGTCTTTGGAAAGTACCTGTAACTAGTATTCTTAAGGCAACACATACCTTTGTTTCAACTGGGAAGGGTTCCCTCTGTTGGCTCTGGGTCTGAGGTAAGGCCAGCAGAGCTTGGTGAGTTGCTGAAGTATGTCCTTGTCCACCCTGTAGCTCTCTAGTATCTCCAGATCATGTAGCCCCTGGAAGGTTACCCTGGGTCTGAACACTCTTCTCCTCGGTCTGGGCCGGTTGTCAGCATTATCCTCATCACCGCCCTCAGTCTGTAGCACATAGAGATGTAGCAAAGAAGCAGCAGCCCAAATCATTTTGTCAGTTAAAATTCCCAAGTGTGTACACCAATGGTGGAGACTTTGTTGGAAAAAACAGACTGAAAGGTGTATGCATATTTTATACTGGTGTGCTGCAGATGCTGCCTGTGTAATTCACTGACTATGATACATTGCACCTGCCAGCTATATAACTGAGCGACTTGAATGGGCCACTGAGAGTGGCAGAGTCTCTATTAGTGATCTCCAATTAATTTCCTTTATTCTGCTATTTCCTGTTTTATTTTCTATTTCCACTGTGTTTAAGCCCCACGCTGCGAAACTGTTTTAGCTAGTGTAAACACTGCTGAGCAGAAAGCGCCCTTTCCTGGACACGCACACGCTCAGCATTTCTGAAATCAGCTAAGTAGCCTCAGACACACCCCCTTGCTTAGCTGAGCGCAAATAGAAGCTGCGGAGCTTCAATGTGCTTACACCAAGCATGACACACACCCTTTTAATGTCAGCTGCTTCTTCTGCTTACACCACTGCATTATAGCTCCTACATGGTTAGGTACCTGCAGACACGGTCTCACATTGGGCTATTCAATAAATTTAGCTCATTTACATACCCCTACTGGATTATACCCTAGTTACACCACTACACCAGAGCCTAAGTCCTTAGCAACCACTGTTACCTGTCATTGTTATGAGTCTGCATGCTGTGCACTATAATGGCAAAATTACTTTTTCACATTTAATTGCCTTTTTACCAATTTTTTTTTTATTTTCTGCATGATCGTGTTTGTGCGCCGCTGCACTCTGCTTAAACCTCCCCATATATATATTTAAAAAAAACAAACTTTTGATTTTTACAATTTTGCAACGCTTTGGCACGCCAATGGCCACAGTTTTGGCCTAATGAACATAATACATGCTTTACTTTAAGCTGTCATGCCCCCCGTTTTTATTTTTGCAGAAATGTACACGGTTACTAACTGCATACATTTCTGCTGCGGACACGGCTCCAACATGGATGCCTGTCTGTTTCCTGGATCACAAATTCACCTCATTTGCATGGTTTTCACCAGCAAATGAGGTGATTTGCATTACTTCGTGTTCATGTCAAAATAGTGCTGGAGAGGCTCGTGCACACCCCCAGCCTTGTTTAATGGATTGCACAGGCTCCGAACTCCATATTCGAGCTGTGCCACTATGCTGACATGGACGATTGGCTTTATTAAATCCCAGGGTATGATTATTTACTTTTAGACAGAAAGAAGTAACCCATGGTAGTGGTGCTGTGGTAGCATTGTCGCCTCACAGCAAGACGTTGTCCCGTTCGATTCTCAGCTAGAGCGTTTTCTGTGTGGAGGCATGCGTGAATGGGCGTGCCTTCGTTGAAGGTTGTGCGTCAGGGCTGGTAACTCCGCATGTAAAAATCCACTACCAAACATCAGTGGACCGGAGTTCCACTGTGGCGACCCCTAATGGGGATAAACCGAAAGACACAACAAGACAGAAAGAAGTAACCTGGACAGTTCTTAGAATTTTCAGAACTCACAGTAGTGTTCATGACTCTGATTAAGCTGCTTCAAGCTGGTAATTATGACAAGAGCTTGCAAATCAACAGTTTATCAGCTACAATTCACACAAAAAATCACAAGTGAATCCAAGCCACCTCTCCTTTACTCTCTCAAACCCCACCAAACCACCAAAACATTTCAAAGTATGTTAACCACTAAAAAGCTGTTGTATTTAAAAAAATAATACTTAATGTTTCAGAAAGCACTATTTGCATATGTTTAATATAAAGCAGACTGTAATTTTTTAAAAAAGACATAACATATAAACTTGCATTAAAAGAATGACAGTTATGTATGATCCAGGTTTAATTTATAAAAGTGTGAATGTTACTCTAATTATCTGATAACATTCCAATAACAACTTTTATATCTTCTTCTTCTTTCGGCTTTTGTAAGAAAAAAGAAGTTATGTACTCACCATAATGTTCCATGTGTGTTGTCCATCTCGCCTTCATTCTTCACTGGTTGGGTTCAGAACCAATCCTCGGTTCCGACTCAGCCTTATACAAAAGTTCGAGGTCTTCGACTAGCTTGTGGCTGTATCCCTATCCCATCATGCCCTAGGAAAGCTCCCCAGATCTTGTTTGCTGATATAACAATAGGTAACAATAAAACTATCCAAAAAATTATATAGCAGTGAAGAAGGTCGGAGAACATTTGTTTCCAATTGTGACCACTCTGCTCAAGAGAAAAAGGCTGGGGGAAAGGAGGATGGGATGTAAGAAAGAAGGTGAGATGGACAACACACACGGAACGTTATGGTGAGTATATAACTTCTTTATGTGATGTTGTCCTATCTTGCCTTCATTCTTCACTGGTTGGGACAGCATACCTAGCAACATATTTCTTGGGTGGCTCACGGGAGAATAACTGGACCCAAAGGAGGCCCTGTTCCTGGAGGCCAAATCCACATTGTAATGAGTGATAAAGGTATGACGGTATTGCCCATGTTGCTGCAGCACAAATGATGTTAATTGGTAGTCTAGCTTGAAAGGCAGAAGAGGTTGCTATGGCTCTTGTAGAATGGCCTCTGACTTTAAAGGTTAGGTATTTGTTCTGAGATTTGTAAGTAAAAGTAATACAATCCAACATCTATTTTGAAAGTGTGACTTTAGATACAGGAGCACCTTTTTTAGAGTCTGAAAAATGATACAAATAACTGGTCAGATTTTCTGAAGTCCTTTGTCCTATGTAGGTAGAAATGTAATTGTCTATGTACATCTAGTTGGTGTAGCATATATTCTGCCTTGCTGCCATAGATGGGGAAAAGACTGGTTGTTCTATGGATTGGTTCAAATTAGATTCTGAGCATAGTAGAAAGGATGGGTTAGTTCAAAGGGATACTCTGTCTTTGTGGAAAAGCATGTAGGGAGGCTTTACAGATGATGCTTGCAGCTCAAACTCTTTTAGCAGAAGTGATGGCTATCAATAGAACGGTCTTCCATGTCAAAAACATTAGATCACAGGATGATGCAGGTTCAAAAGGGGGAAGAATCAAGTGGGACAAGACAAAGTTTAGGTCCCATGGTGCTGGAGGGGCTTTAATGGGTGGTCTTAAAATAGTGCCCTTAAGAAAAGCTTTGTATAGTCTGTGGGACATCAGATTTGGCCCCAATTCACTTGCATGAAAATTAGATATTACTGCTAACTGAACTCATAGTAGCTGCAGCTGCACCTTCATTAAATAGCTTTGTCAAGAATTCAAGAATGGAAGCTACAGGGGAAGAAAAGAGATCAATGTGGTTATTTAAGGCCAAGGAAGAAAATCTTTGCCATTTGCTCATGTACAATTTCCTTGTTGAAGCCTTATGATACGAGGTCAGGATGTTTCGCTGATGGGGAAAGATTAGGGAGCCTGGCTATGTTTGGAATTAGAGCAGCCAAGCTGTCAGTTTGAAGACAGGGATGGAGCATCCCTGATGGATGAGTCAGAAGGTCTGGAACTGGGTCCGGAATCCATGGCTCCTTCTGAAGATGAGGCCAAAGGAAGGGGAACCAGATTGACGAGGCCAGTATGGTGCAACAAGTATTAAATTCCTTCCCAATGAGTTGGCTTTCTGAAGAATTTTGGGTATCAATGGAAAGGGAGGGAAGGCGTAGAGGAGACCCAAGGGCCAATCATGTACACATGCATCCCTTGGTAGCTCCCCCAGAAGGGGGACTAGGGCAAAAAAGCTGCTGCACTTGGCATTTATGGATGTGGTAAAAAGGTTGCAGCAAGGTTGTCACATTTGCGGAAAATCATCTCCACCACTTCTTGTTTTAGGGACCACTCGTGAGGCATAAGGATCACTCTGCCGACTTTGTCTGCTATCACACTGGATTTCCCCAGGATGTACACTGCTATCAAAAAGAACTGGAAGGTGGGTCACCCACTGCCATACTCTCAGGGCCTCTCGACAAAGGGGGCCAGGAACTGGTTTCCTCTCTGTTTATGTACCAAACAACTGACATGTCTGTCTGTATTGCAATAGTTCCCAGCAGAAAAGAGTCTTGAAATGCTTGCAATGCTAAAAGCATCACTCTCATCTCTAGGACACTGATGTGCAAATGGACCTCATGATCCTGCCAAGTGCCTACGACTGCCCTTCCCAGATAATGCCCCCCACCCTATCTGGGAAGCATCCGTGGTTACTGTGGCTAATGGGTGTGGAAGAACAAAGGGTTGACCTAATGTCACATGATCAGAGTGAAGGCACCAGAGAAGGTCTTTCCTGCAAGATTCCATTATCAAAATTTGGTGGGACATGGATAGTTCCTGCAAAGACCACTGAGTGAACAGTAGCCACTGCAGAATCCTCATATGCAGGCGTGTTAATGGAACTAAGCTTATTGCTGCTGCCATGGTCCCCAAGACTTTCAGCACTGTTCTTGGTTGTACTTTTTTCCTGGAAAGAAGGTTGAAGACCTGATGTCAAAGGACTTGAACTCTTTCCGGGGTAAGTTTTGCCCTCATTTTTGTTGCATTTAGATCTGCTCCTATAAAAATGATACGTTGAGATGGCAACAAGGCAGATTTCATAATTTATCATGATTGATAGCTGACAGCAGAGCTGTAATGTGGTGTCTCTTGCTTTTGTTAGTAGATGATGGTGGTGGAGGTTAGGAGCCAGCCGTCTAGATACAGAAACAATCCGAATCCTAGACGTCTCAAGTGAGCTGTGACCACTGCTATAACTTGCTGAACACTCTGGGGACTGTAGTGAGACCAAAGGGCAGAGCTCAAAACTGGTAGTGACTGGCTCCCAGCAAAAAGTGCAGATGACTCCTGGGTGGTCTGTCCATTTTTATGTGGTAGTACGCAGCCTGGAGGCCCTATAGAGCACATCCAATTGTTTTTTTTCCCAGAAAGAGGAGTACTGACTGCAGTGTTACCATCCATAACTTTGTTTTTCTTACAGATTTGTTTAATCTGCTGAGATCCTGTATGGGTCTCCAGTCCCCTGTTTTCTTTAGAACTAAAAAGAACCTTGAGTTCTGGATTCTATTTGGTCTGTGGGGATTGTCTGGATGACTCTTCTGTCTAGCAACTTTTGAATTTCTAGAGTTGCCTGTTCCCCTTGACTGGGTGGAATGTCTGGGATGTTTTTATTATTGGGACAGGGAAGGAAAAGGCTATAGAGTAGCCTCTGGATACGATGCTTTGTACCCACTTGTCTTTTGTTATTTCTAGCCACGCTCCTGGATAAAAAGATAAACGACCCCCAACTGCCTCCAGAGACAGACAGATGGGCCTCCTTTCAGGAGTGCTGCAAAGGCTTACCATGCAATGATTCCCTGTAGCCCTGATTTTGTGGACTCCTCTGCTGCATACTCGGTGTCTTCCATTACTGCTTCTCCCTCTTCCTCTGGGGGAAGAATCACCATGTGTGCCCTGAAAAACTCTTTGGGATTTTCAGAACCACATTTTTCCTCCCTTTTGGGTAAGGTCTAAAAGGTAGGGAAAAATGGACTCCTATGGCAGAAAAGTGTTTTTCCTTCTTGCTCACACTTGCTTAGTATGTCTGACTTTTGCCCTGAACAAGGACGAGCTATCAAAAGGGGCAGCTCAGCATAATGCATCCGAGATACTTCAGATACAACTAACATTGGGTAAGACCGCAATCCAGGTCATAGCCTGCTATAGGTCCTCAATTGATGCAACTCTTCCTGGAATTCATCAATTCCAATGCACTGGACCAGCTCATTCTTACCCCCACTAGAAGCAGCAACATCCTTGACCTAGTTATTACTAACATGGGCAACCGTTGCTCTACACCAATAGTCAATTCCTCCCTTGTTAGATCTGACCACAAACTAATCACCATGGAAATCCACATATCACCCACAGCCCCCGCAAAGGTATCCACCATGAAAAACTTCTCCAAAGCTGACGTTGTACTCCTAAAAACAGAGGTGGTTAACTTCACGGCCCCCATGCCAAGTTGCATGACTGCCGAATCATACACCAATGCACTGTACGAACATGTACAAAAATGTATAAGCTAGTCTGGTGGTCCCCTGCCATTAAAAAACTGTACAACAGAGGGAAGAAACTGTTGCAGAAAAAGGTGAAGTCCCAAAACTGGAAACGTTCTCTTATTAGCCTCAACAAAAAGTTGAGATCCCTCATCAAAACTTCTAAAGCCAGCTATGAAGGCAGAATTGCGGCAGACACTAAAAACAACCACAAAGCCTTCTTTAGTTATATCAAGAATCTCCATGGCAATACCCAGATTTGCTCTGAGTTACTGCACAATAGTACCTCCTATACTGAGCTAAGAGATATTGTCAACGTATTGGCTGACATATTCAGTGCCAACTTTACCCCCCACCACCACCAAAGGACCAATCTTAATACCAGAAGAATGCCAGGCACCCTGCAATTACTGCAGCACAGGTTAAAGCTGCATTGTCTAAGGCCAAGAATACAGCTTCCATGGGACCCGACAATATCTTTGGCTATGTTCTACATGAATTACAAAGTGAACTGGCACCATATCCGTGTGCTCTGTTCACTCACAGCCTCACTTCAGGCTTTGTCTCTACCGAATGGCACACTACTACAGTCATCCCTTTCCATAAAGGAGGAGCAACTACAGACTCTGGAAATTATCGCCCCATTAGCCTGACGAGCCTGATATGTAAGGCTATGGAGCACATCATCATGGACCTAATTAACAAGGATACAGGGAATCTCCAAACTCTAGATCCCATGCAATTTGGTTTTGTGAAAGGTAGATCATGCCTGCTCAACATGGTTGACTTCTCTGAGTCAGTCACCAGAGCAGTCAATGAAGGCAAGGCAGTTCATACAGCCTACCTCGATCTGGCCAAGGCCTTTGATACCATTCCTCACTCAGGAATTATTAATAAACTCGCCAAACTAGGCATCAACCTCTATATTGTTAGGTGGGGTGCAAACTGGTTCACAGATAGAACTCAGTGTGAAAGTAGAGGACTCCAAGTCAGACTGCCGACCAATCACGAGTGGAGTCCCACAGGGATCGGTCCTGGGTCTTCTCCTGTTTGACATCTACTTCTCAGAAGTCCAGGCCAACAAGGAGGGACTCTGGCTGACAAAGTTCATAGACAGCTGCAAACTGCGAGCCATTATTAACGCCCTAAATGAAGCAGACATCTTACAGAAAGGCCTCACTGAGACCAATGACTGGTGTTGAAACCATGGCCTTAAGCTTAATGCCAAAAAATGTGTCATCCCCTTTGGGAAAAACTCAGTTCCCACTAATTACCACATCGATGGGAGCCCAATGAACTCTGAAGGCATTATAAGAGATCTGTGGACACAGGTTGACAGCAACCTCTCCTTCGACCACCACAGTGCCACTGTGGTCAGAAAGACCTTCTATTTGGCACATCTCATTACCAAGGGTTTTGCATCCAGGAAGAAAGACGTCATTATTTCTCTCTACTCTTCCCCTCATTACACCAATCATAGAGTATAATGCCCCATTTGGCACGTACCCCACTAGACACCTGCAACAGCTGGGCAAGGCCAAAAATACCTCACGAAGAGGATCCCAGGCCTTAAACACATGTCCTACATGGACAAACTAAAAAAACTCCAGCTATTCTCTGTCTCATATCGTCTACTAAGAGGCGATCTCTGCTTGACTTACAAAGCCATGTCTGACCCAGCTCTGTTAGAAATGCTACATCTAAAGAAATCCCAATCCCTCCACACCACACGGTCCAAAGACCTCAACCTCATTACCACAATCAACAGAACATGCTGGAGGGTCAGCTTCATAACCCAGAGACTGCCCATGCTCTGGAATGGACTTCCCATACATGTCAAGCAGAGCACCTCACCAGCCCTCTTTAAGAGAAATCTTGATGAGTGGATGGGAAATAGAAAGTTCACCCCGGGGATCAGTCCAGTGGCTCTACTTGATAGAGGCACTGGGAACTAACGACAGGTGGCACAATACCAGGGCACTTCTATGGGCTAGGCTTATAAAGGCTCCAGGGCCATTAACCTAGTATGCACCTATGAACCTATGAACAAAAGAAGATTTAAAGGGCTCCACAAAGTCACACACGTCACCCAGGAATGTTTCCTTAGGGAAATTCCTGTACCTGCTGCTCTACTTGCTCCATTTGCTGTATAAGAAATGAGCTTCATGGAGGAGTTAACCACAGAGTTTAAGGTGGAGAGCTGAGAGGAAACCTTGTCTGATATCCCCGCAGCTATTGAACTTTGGAAAGTATCTCCTAGCTCTTTTAGGAGATTTCTCTGTAACCTAGTAAAGTGAGACAGATAATTCAGCGATCTGAGTGCAAAAGTCGCTGAAGAGAACATGCACTTTCCATATCTGTCCATCGTATAAGACTCCTTGTTCGGTGAATGGATAGACAAGGATGTCTCTGAGAGTTCCTTTTTGGTTGCTGCCACCACAGCATCTACTGGGACAACTTTGGTAAGAAAATCCTTGTCTGAAGGTGCAGTAATACATTTTTTGTCCGAGGAACAGGTTCCTCTGAGTCTGGAGACTTCCAAGCCTTTTCAGCTAATTCCATGAACTTGTTGAAAGGTGGAGACACCCAAGTGATGGAAAGGTGAGACCCAAAGGCCTTCAGGTATACAGACTCCTCCTCAGGAGGGTTGATGGATTTCCAGCCGCTTCTATGTTTAAGAATCTCCAGGATGTCTGCAAAGGAGACATTCTCAGAGGGTGACTGTGGGGACTCTTCTGACTCATTAAGGTCTGCATCAGAAGTGACAGACTCCTCTGGGGAGTCTAAATGCTTCCTCTTGCAAAGTTTGTTATGAGGGACCTCTTCAGAAGGATATTCTAGAGAGGTTTCATAAGAGAGGGGTTCACCCAGTGGGGCATCCTGAGGCCTGTGGTCTCCATGTGTCTGCGGATGTAGTGGTGCCAAGACGGACACCGGTGCCTTTGGGGGATGAATGTTAGGACCTGACATTGGACCTGTCTGTGGAGACAGCACTCTCCTTACCACCTTGAAAGTCCACCTCCCCTGATCCGAGGAAACCTCCAGCTCTGAAGAGCCAGAATGCATCCCTGGAATCAAGAGGGTTGGCTCAGAGGCCAATATAGGAGCCGAGCTCACCTGTACAGAAACCCTGAGAGGCAAGTTCGGATCAGATAAGTGTCTAACCAGACTCCTCCCCAGACCTGACCAGAGATAGTCAGTTCCTAGACTCCTCGAGTTCAGATGGAACAGAGGATGTTGGAGCAGAAGTCGGGCTGGAAGATCCTGGAACAGGTCTCGGCAATGATGGTTTCACTACAATCGGTTCCAGACATTCTAGCTCCAAGGTCACAGGTCGGTTCAAAGGAGGATTCGATGCTCAAGGGGAAAGTCTTGGTTGGTTCTGCATCCCTCTGGGTTGGAGCCAACAGCAGTTTGGCAAGCACCAGTTTCCTTAAAAGCCTCTGCACCACACAATCCACGTCATCATCAGAAAGGCTCCTGGTGGACTGAGAGGAGGGAGCAGGAGATCTAGCTGATTGCAGCAAAGGAGATCTCAAGGTCAGACAAACTGGCTCCAATTCCAGGTACCGGCTCCATAACTGAAACTCCATCAGCACCAACAAAGAAAAGCCGATGAAGGAGATTTTTGGGCTCAGTAGTGTTTGGTTCCGGAGATGCCACTTTTGTCAATTTTCTAACTGGCTCCAATTGACCAGAAAGAGGAGATTACTTCATTCCTGACTTCTCAGACTTAGAGGAAGGAGATTTGGTTGATTTAGAAATGCCCTGACCTCCTTCAAGAGCTTCAGAGAAGGGGGTCTTCAGTAAACCTCTCACAATCAGTTTGTTTTTCCTCTCAAGCAGCACTCTATGGCTGAATGAGTGACAAATGGTGCAGGATTCCTGCAACTGCCCCAAGGCAGTATACACAAATAGTGTGACCATCAGTAACAGTTTCTGGTTACACTTTCCACATATTTTTAACCCCAGAGGGTCTAGTTTCCTTAGGTTCTTTAGACATTTTTGTATAAAACACACAACAATAAATCATATCTTAATGTAAGAATGTCTTATTCATTTCAGGTTTTGTGTTTCATAATTAGCATACTTCTCTTTAGCTAAGGCTCTCTATTTTTAACTAAATTTTTCTTTATATTTGTGTAAATAATTATTTTTGAATAGTGTGTTTTCTTAAATAGTATGACTTTGTAACTACTGTTCTTTCATTTATTTTTATCATAAATTTTTTTCTCTTATATTTGTACATTATAAATTTTTGAATGTTACTGTGGAGCTTTTCTCCCCGGGCCTCTACTGAAAATGGAAATATATCCAGTTGGACCAGCCCAGTTAACAAATGTAAAATAAAAAATAAACAATAATAGCAGCTAACCACTTATAGCAATAAAACTAAGGGTAGTACTATTATACACACACACATATACATATCAGTCTACTTTG
The DNA here is from genome assembly GCF_019279795.1 of Protopterus annectens. Classification (NCBI taxonomy): domain Eukaryota; kingdom Metazoa; phylum Chordata; order Ceratodontiformes; family Protopteridae; genus Protopterus; species Protopterus annectens. Next base: position 137,592,741 of record NC_056734.1, read on the forward strand.
GGCAAAAACACATTTGGTCGAAATTCACTTGACTGAAAGCTCATTTCACTGAAAACTCATTTGGTTGAAACTCATTTAATTGAAAGTTATATATGGCATTTTCCCCACTGTAGTGTGATCCTGGAATTAGAATATAAAGTAAGGGGGGTGTGGGGGCACAGCCCTCCACATTGGTGGGTGTGGGGGGGGCCTATTTTAAATGTTTTAAAGCATAGATATGTATATTGACAAGTGCAGTGAACAACTCTTTCCACAAGACAATGTAAACTCAAACCATGTGGGGGCCCCCCCTTACTTTATATTCGAACTCCAGGATCGCACTACAGTGGGGAAAAGGCCATATATAACTTTCGACTAAATGAGTTTCGACCAGTGAAGTCAGCTTTCAGTCAAGTGTGCTTAGTGAAGTCAGTTTCGACCAAACAACATAGACCCATTATATATATATATATATATATATATATATATATATATATTTTTTTTTTTTTTTAAAGACAAGAAGCATACCAAAGAGCAACCTTAAAACTTACAGCAGAAAAAGGAAGCAGTTCTCTAACTTAAACGAATCTGCCTAAGCTATAAGAGGAGGAAAAAAAACAAAGGTAGCCCTCTAACTGAAATGGGCAACGGCAGCCCTCTAATTCAAATGAGCTGATGCTTTAAGTTAACGGGGGAAAAAAATAAAATAATTCACTTTACAAGACACTCTAACTGAAACAAACTTGTATTCTATTTAAATGTACCAAAAGAAGCCCTCTAACTAAAACGGGCTTAAGTCAGTAAATTTAATCCAGGATAGGGAGGGGAAAAAAAGGCTTACTGGAAGAATGATGGCCAGAAGCAAAAAACCACAACAGCAAACACTCTAAAGTAACTAAGTATCTAATAAATTCTAATAGTTAAATTTTGAAAAGGCAAAAAGACAAATTACTTCAACAAGAACTAAAGGAATTTCCCACTTAGCCAGAGCCAATATGGAAGCACCCAATCTTGTTTAGTAGCAAATGAGATCTGGGGAGCTTTCCTAGGGCATGATGAGGTAGGGATACAGCCACAAGCTAGTGAAGACCTTGAGCTTTTGTATAAAGCCGAGTCAGAACTGAGGATCGGTTTCGAACCCAACCAGTGAAGAATGAAGGTGAGATAGGACAGCATCACATCTACATTTTTAAACTATGTTTATAACATTGCACATCTTTCCCTGGTGCTACTGCATGTCAAGTATACTATCAGTAGCAAGCATTCAGAACTATGTAATAACGGACATTGGTTTTGAATGCAATTCACTGTCCTTTGCCTATTATCTAACTTGTTTTCTTTGACATCTTAGTATGTGATTCAAAATATCATGATTATTTACTTTTAGACATGAAGTAGTAACCTGTCAGTTCTTGGAATTTTCAGAACTCCTGCAGCATCACAAAAGTGCTCATGACTCTAAGTTGTGTCAATCTGTCCTATACACTGGGCTTAGAGTGGCTCATTCTGATACAATTAGTTCTTTCTAGTTTTCTTGACAGGAAAAAGCAGTTAAGAGTTTCAAACTTATCTTTTAGCAGATGTTCAACTATAAATCCATCTAGTTTTGAAACATTCTACTCGAGTTGTTTAGTAAAAATTCTGTCAGAGACATTAAAATGAAGCAGAGCTAAACGAAAACAGTGCTGTTAACTGTTCACCATCTCAGACATGCCTCCGCCTATATCCTCACTGATAAGGTCCATGAGGATTCTTTCCATGGCCTTGCAGATAAGGCTGGTTAGGCTTATGGGTCTATAGTTCCCAGGGTAAGTTGACGGACCCCCTTTGTGCAAAGGGGTTATAGTTTCTGTTCCCCACTCTGCTGGAACAAACTCAGTGCTCAGGCTGCGGTTAAAGAGTGTGCCAAGTGGATCCACAAGGTCATGTTTTAGGTTGCTTAGTAAGCAGCCTAGGATATTATCTGGTCCCACAGAGGCAGTGTTTTCGACCTTGGAGAGCACGGACAACACCTGCTCATTGGAGATACTAGGGAGAGGGCAGGTGTGAGGTTATTCTTTGGGGTATGGCTGTTGGGGAGGTAAAGTTTGCTCCAAATTTGTAAGCCAACAGATTGGCAGTTTCATCAAGGCCAGTGTGAATGGTACCATCCACTATGAGTTTGGCACATTGCTGGGTATTCCTTTTTAGATTTCGGACTTCACTAAAGAATGCATTATGAATGTCTTTAGCTAGGAAAGCTAATTTATCCTCATAACTAGCTTTAGAGGACATTACCAGATTTATGATTTGCTTGTTCAGTCTGTGGAGGGCATTCGTTCTCTGTTAAATTCCCTGTTGTTCTTAGACATCAGTTTCTTCCTTTTGTTATATAACCTGTTTATATGCTAGGTCCACCAGGGTGGCTTGCTTTTACAGGAAGACATATGTTTTGATCCAGTCAGGTACAACAGATTCAATACAGTTGTTTAAGTGGTTATACAGGGCATTTATGTACTCCTCTGAATAGGAGTCTTTGTTGGCTGTGTTAGCGGGGGTGGGGCTTGAATCTTTTCAAACCATTGCTTAGTACGCTATAGATTGTTTTGGAGAAGTTTCTCATTTTTACTGCTTCTATGGAGGTGTCAGGTTTGACTGTTCCTTTGAATGAGACAGATTTATGGTCTGACTTTACTAGGGAGGGCAGAACAAGGGGTAGTGCAGCAACCCCCCCCCCCATATTAGTGACTACTAAGTCCAGAACATTTGAGCCCCTTGTGGGTGTGCAGACTAACTGTTCCAGAGCATTTGTATTAATGAAGTCCAGGAATAACAGGATGATTAAGCTTGTGCTCATGTACGTCACCCAGTCAATATAAGGATAGTTGAAATCCCCCATGACCAATGTGTTTGGCTGTATAATGAGTGACTCAAGCAAGACCAGTTAGGCAGTATGCTTCTCATGGTTCATAGTGGGGGATCTGTAGCTAGCAGTGATGTGGTAGGGTGTCTTACCTATAGTTATTTGGACCTGGAGTAGCTCAAGAGTCTCGAGGTGCATTTGGATTTATTGAAGATGGATACACATCCATTTTCATTTTTTTTCACACTTGTTTTGAGGTCTGAACATGTGGAAGGCATTGTAGCCTTGCACAGCCAGGGTGCTCTCTGCAGCCTTGAACCAAGCCTCGGTGACTGCACAGACATCAGCATCTTCCAAGGTGAGGAGAGCTTCCAGGGAGTGCAGTTTCCTGTTTAGACTCCTAGCATTAAATAGCATAGTCTTGGGTTTGTCCATACTGGATTTTATTTTTTTTTTACATCATAAGTTTTGTTGTTTTGATATTGCCTAAAAAGGCACTATGTGGGAGGCAAGCATCTTTGCCAGTATTCAAAAACCTACAGGAGACAGCTAAAGAACATCTCTAGCAAAGCAGCGTAGTCTATCGACTAGGTCTTCTAAGGCTGATAGGATACTAGATCCCCATGGAGTGACACCAGAAGCCAAGCCAATTGTTGAAGTCAATAATTTTTGTTTACATTGCGGCATCATCCTGGGTGAAGGTAGAATGCTGCTTAGGGATAGGGACATACCTGCCTGGGACACAATCTGAGAGTTCAGTCATGTCTCTCTTCATATAGTCCAGGGAGATGCATCTCAAGTCTTTCACCCCAGCATGTAACAGTTATAATGGTGACTGTTGCTGAATGACTTGAGCATGTGCATGATTTGATGGATCCTGGCACATGACAGGCAGCTGACTGTGACCTTCTCCTTGTCCAGCCTGGTGAGAGGGACAGCTATAGTCCTCGCTTTGGATTCTTCTATGATGAGGACACTTGATTTGAGGTGTTCTGCCTTAGGGACTTACTTGCTGAGACACTGGTATGTGCGCTGTGTAGTAGATTTTGGTCATGCTGTAGTATGTGAGAGTTGTTTGTGGTTGGGAGGTCTGTGGTCTTTTAAAAGGCTCTTATTGAGTACCTGCATGATTGTGGGTTTGTGTGTTGTGATTTTATCTTGTGCTGACAACCTGTTTGATGTCTTGTTTACTGTTATGTGAGAGGATAGATATCAGCTTCATATTATACTGTATTTGTTTGCTGTAGGAGCAAAAGGTTGTCAGTATACATGAGGCAATTACTACATTACCTCAGGATGTCCATGTCAATCAGGTTGGTTGGAGAAATTTTGCAAAACTGACTATCCATTGCAGTAGGTTAAACCATAAGTACTGTTAGGGGGTGGACAAGTTAGATCAGCTTTTGCCCTAGGGTTAAGCAAGGGGTTTATTCTATTGCAGATTAGGGATTAAAAAGTGTGGCAATGCTGCTCAGTGCTTAGCTGAGTTGCCCATAGTGCAGCAGAGAAGCCTGAAAGGGTTCCACTGACTGTTTTCTATGGGAAAAAGTATCCAGGCTTTTGCGTCTATACAGGGCATCACTAAGCTCCGTTGCACAGTGCACAGCTATGCAGAAATGTGAGGCTTAAATACAAGCAAATGTAAAGAGTTTTAACAGAAACTACCAATAGGTAAGCCCCACAAAGAGGCTTATTATAGCAATCCCCAACTCAGACGGGTCCTGAGATATATACTTCTGCCACAAGGGTGCAGGCAGGCTCTCCTAATGTAAGATGGCTGGTTTAGTGCTCAAGTGATACCAAACAGTCTATATTCAGCAAGTCTGCATCTAGCCTATGCTATTTAAGGCAGAAGTAGCAATGATACAAAGTGCAGAATGAAGCAGTCACAGCGACAAAAAACCCCAGTAAAAATGAAGCAGCAGTTGAATAAAATACAGTTCAGAAAAGTACAATACAGGCTTAAGTTATAGTCATTTTTAGGAGATTTCAGTGGATGCCTTAGATTTCTCTTCAGATGCACTCCAAACCTCTGGCTAAGAACACCAGACTCTGACCAGCTCCAGTAAATTGAGCACAAACACATGCAAACACAAGGTTTAAATGAAAAACTTCAATTTAAAATCAAATGCATAAAGACATCAGCAATAGTCAGCAGAGAACAGCAAGCAAGCCAAAGAAGCACTACAGCAGACGTTAACTCTCAGCAGATCCAACAAAGATAACACCTGCAAAGGGAAAACTGCTGAAATTTTATATCTGTGGGTTTTATCAGCTAAAATAAAGACATATGCATACATATGCTTCTTTTAAAGTCACCAAAGCAGATGATTTTACACAATGTCTCAGGAGACAATGAATGCATGTACTAAGCTAGAAATAATTGTCCTCATTTTCAGCCATGTTTTATTAAATTGCTCATGTTTCACAAGTGTGATCTTCTAAGACCACAAGACTACAGATTTCATTTAGCATTGCTAAAACTTGCAGGAACATATGGCTGGCTAAAAGTAGTAAGGAAAGAAATGAAGAAATGCAAGTGGAAAGCGCATAAAAGAAGCACGCACATATGTTGTTAAAATAGCTGCAAAATTTCTTTTGAGGCAGACTAAAAAATGCATTACCGCTTAAACACAAAGGAAACTGATGAAAGTTTGAAGAGTTGGAAGAAGTGTTTGGATAAGTTTATGTCAAATGCAAAAACAATAGATGAATTGTATTCGGAGACAGTTAATTGAAGCAAAAAGCATTTTAGATAGTATAACTCAATTATTCTAGAAAATATAAAATAATATATTATTAAACAAATTGGAAGGCTACTAGTAAATGACCTCCTCTACATCAACAATGGTTAGTCTTGAGAAGACCATCCTTATAGGAGATGAAGTAGATTCTGTAAACGGACAGCTGCGTATGACCTTGCAGAACAGGTCTTATTACTTCACAAAAGTATTTTTCTCCCTCCTGCTTGCCATCACTCCCCACCTGCAGATCTTGAGTTTAAACTAGATCCAAGTAGAACTGCTGTTATCTAATCAGTCATGAAGGGAATCCCATCTCTTGCCACTCTGAGACAGGACAGCACTTATCCCAGCAGACCGAGGGTTTGATTTCACATCCAGACTGGAGCTGTTTGTATTTAAGTGTAGATCCTAAATATTCCCGTGGTACTACTTGTCTGTCGACTTGTAACATTTTAAGAGAAGGGCTTGTGTTACTTAATTATCTTAACCTCAAAGATTCTGCAAGCATGTTAAAATGGGAATAGACAATTCTGAGCTTACTATGTATTTTCAAGTCATCACAAGTACCTGCTTCTGGCTACAATGTCATTAAATACTTGCATTGCATCAAGCATATGATAAGAGCACAGCATCCACTTGAGGCCATTGCAGAAGCACATCTGTCTCTCTACTACTGCTCAGGCATCTGTCCTTTTTCTAGCACCTCCATTTCCCTGGATGCTATCCAAACCAGAATCATCTGGATCCTATTTAAGACTATGCTGAACTATGTCATGAAGCTGGCATAGATTTTATTTTTATTTTTTGTCTGTGTATGTGGGGAGGATTTTACGCAACTCTACAAAAAAGTTGTAGAACAATATGACCTGCAACCTGCACTTGCATATAACCATCTTGTTGGTCATGGCATCTCTGGAAAGGGGCCACATCCCATTTTCTGAATCAGCAGCTCAGAAAATTAAGAGAGATGAACTAGCGAGTTACACAACTTCATCCAATATGCACTAAGGTTTTAAAACAACCTGTCACAATAGCGTAAAAACAATTTTACTAAAATAATGTAGCAATATTTTTAAAAGGCCTATTTGTTCAATATGCCCTGCTCTCAGTATATATAGATTACAGCATTTTCAATAATTTTATATGAGTTCATAAACACAAACGCAAAGGTTTTGCTGTCAAAATGTTTCTAAAGAAAACACCACTGCTTGGTCAAAATTGAATTTCATACTGGATTTAAGAAAATGATGTAAAATATTTTTTTTTGTTTTATCTTTAAAAATTAATATAAGCATCCTCTGCCCTGAGAATATACAGCTGCTGCCATGATAATGAAAACATGACAGATTTCTAGAAAATCCCACATCCCATGTCTAAATTCTTAACTGCTAGCTATTTGTGAAACATTGGGCTATATTACTGCTACATATTAACATTTCAAACCTATGTGCAAATATAAGCAAGTAAACAATCCAAATTTGCATGTCATAGAAAACATACTTCTATTTTTCCATGCAGAAAATACATTTATCAATATCTTAAATAACCTGCATGTGGCCTGAATTTATTGAAAGCATTTTGATTTGTATAACATGTCTTATAATGTTATCAAAATGAGTGCTTTTCTTTCAGAAAATATTAGCGTATCTTAGAGTTCAGCACAAGTGCTCCCACTATTACTGGTGTAAAAGCTGAGAGGCAATTTATTCTACATATTCGATAAAATGGCATTTCTTCTGGTGGAACAGTATTTAAGGCAGAACTGTTTGAAGACAGCCAGTTCCATGGTCTAGGGGGATAAGCCTCGACTACACCCCAGGGTATCGAAGTTCAAGTAGTGTTTTGGGCACTAAATGGAGCTGGCCAAGAGGATAGGTGTGTTAATTTTAAGGGAAACAGAGATGATTCCTGGTGGATATCCTGATGCTCTAGGACAGGTAGAGACTTGCCTGTAGCAATGAGTGCAGGGAAGACCCATGTGAGATAGTATGCAGGCATGGGCCTGAGGAGACCAGATGATTCCTCAGGTGATGCACATGCTTACATCACTACCAGGAGCTTAGGTAGGCTCACAACATACACCTACAGTAGCAAAGCAACCCTCATGGCTGCCTGTAGGAGGGCATCTCCTGGGAATCTCTCACCTCCTACAGTGCTGGAAAATGTGTCTCATAAAAAGGCTGAAAGGGCATAGCCTGATCAAGGCAGACATTGATGGTGGGCAGGAATGAGAGCAAAATGAAACAGAAAAAACTGTTTGCAGATGATTCCGTTTTATCAATTACCATTCCAGAGTCCCCACTACTTAAACTGGCCAAATGTTCCATTTTTTTCTTTAACACGTTTATTAAATTATCATTTAAGACTTGGGCAAATATACATTAATACAGAAGAAAACAAAATCATATTAACATGTTTCCAGTTACATACATTATACATCACATCGTTTCTTTTTTATAACTATCATCAGTCCATTACTTAAATTGCTCAATTCCTGCCTACCCTTAACACTCACTCCTCCTCAACATTATTCTGCATGCACTGTTTCCAAATGTTAAAGTTATTTCTATGTACTTTGCTCCATCCATTTTCTAAAAACCCCAGTTCCATTTCTTTTGTTACTGCTACAATATTCAGTGCTTAAAATACAGTTAGTTTAGACCTGTATTTCCAATTTCTAGTAATTGCTTTTCTGGCAGTAACCAGAATTAAACTTAAAAAGTCTTAATATGTCTAGGCAATTCATATCCCGGCTCCCAGCTCGAAAGAATAATTTCCATAATTACAACCATTCCTTCTCACAACATTTCTCAGAGAATACTCTGTAGCGAATTTTTAAAATTCGGCTTCCAAGAACATGTTCCAAGTTCCTTTTTTTTCGGCATCACATTTGCTTGAGGAAAAAATTATTTGAAGTCTGCTAACAGTACAAAAAAATACCTATGCAAAACTTACAAGCAAAAATCCTAAACCTCCTGGATTTTGTTGCATACTTGGGAACCATTCATATGTCCCCCATTGTTCCTTTGTAAATTGCTTAACCAATCTCTCTTCCTAGTCTTTTTTAATCTCCTCTGATTGATTCTTATAGTTATCATACAATATTTTACATGCCCTACTAAATATTCCTCTTTTAAGAGCATCTTATGTTCTTGATTCAACTAAAAACTCTACCAGAGAAGGACTTTCACTTAGGATTCCCCTAACACTCTCTCTGATATCTCCAGTCTAAAGTCCAAATGTCTTCTTGCTCTCATCCTATTCTATTACCTTTCCCCTGCTGGTTATTTTGCTCCCAATTCCTTGGCATATTTGCTGGTTTTCTCCAATAAATTCTAGCCCCCCTCTTGCCTATTCTTAGTACCCAGACTTGCAGTTGTCCCTACCAGAAAAATCTCCTTTCTCCATTCTTACATTGGTTTAGTTTTTAGAATACTTCCTGCTACTTTATGAATATAATATTCTGTAATAGCTGCTATTATTCTCCTTAAAGATCTGCATCCAAAATCACACACACTATTTTTTTATTTCATCCTACTTCATCTCATCCCTTTCTACTTTGAATTATAACCATATGTTTTTGTTATGTATATGAGCCTTAATTTTGTAGTTCTGAAACACCTCTTCTAACCAGGTAATCCTAAACCACTTTGTTCTACTGGAAGGATCAACTTATCCCACTTAATTCTTACAGTCTTCCTCTCCTAGATAAATTCCTTCATCCCTTTAATGTCCACAAAGTCTCCTCTGCTTGATAAAAAAATATGCCTGCTCTGTACATAAAAAGAGAGACACACCGTTTTCACTGCTTGTATCTTACTATTTATATTTTTATTTAGTTTCTTCCCACATATCTTTAGCTGCCATAACAAAAGTCTTTTTAATCTGTACTCCTAAATACTTCATATGTTATTGTGTCCCCATAAATATGGATACTGTTGAGCCAATTAATGTGTAGGTACAAAAATTATGGCTATAGCCTTTGTTTCATCTTCATTAATTTTATATCCCATAAAGATTGAAACGGTCTCAAAAATGTTCACCAACAGTGAAATGTCTTTTTTCTGTATTTATTGGGTACAAAATATATCTGCAAATAAAGCCAGCTTTTCTTATTACTGTACCAATCATATCCTTGAATTTTTAAGTCCCTTACATTCTTTGCCAATGTGTCTAAAAAAGAAAATAAAGGGAAAAAAGTACACCTCTACCTCTTTAATTCTTACCTGTGCTCCTTCTCATATCCTCCTAACTGAAACGTAGTATTGTATCAGAGAATGCAAACGCCCCCACTGCCTCACCCCTAAAATCCTAGCTTACTCTGTTGAATGCATTCCCTTCATCAAGGCTCACTACCAACAAATGTATTTTCTTAGATTCTACTTCCCTCTGATCATCATTATTCCATTAATATTTTCAAACGTTTGCCTTCCCCTTCACAAAGCCACACTGATCCATATCTATTAACTTTGGCAAAACCTTTGCTAATCATTCTTGCTAGCAGAGGCAAGCACTTTATAATCACGGTTTAAAATTGAAATGGATCTATAAGAAGGCGGCTCTGACTGCTCTTTACCATCTTTAGGTAGTGCAGTCACTACAGCTTTGTTCCAAGATGTTGAAGCTTACCCTCCTTTTAAAATACTGTTAAATAAAATCTTCCAGATCTATATCACTTTCTTCCCTCCTAAATTCCAAACTTCTACAGGAATATCATCCGTTTCTGGAGATATTCTTACAGATTGACTAAACATCACCATTTTTATCTCATATCTCCTCCTGTCTTAACTAATTACGGAGCCTCATATACCTCTAACTTTGGCATAATTAAGCCTTCCATAAACACCTCCATTTGTACCTTTTCATGATTTCCGTATTTCTCTGCTTTATACACATTTTCATAACATTTCCAAAATATCTCTAACACCTGTATAGGATCTCTGGTTATTTTATTTTTCTTGTTATATGCTCCCTAAGTTGCCAAACATTCCATTCTTAGAAAGCATTCAAGATGTGATTAGTCTAATAAAACAATCATCAGTAGGGTTCATCTGTTTTTAATGACAAGCATTTGCTGAAATTCAGATAAAGGGTGGTATTCCTAGAAGTTCACCAGAAATGAGTTAAAGTATAATACACCTCTGAATGCTGCAGATTCCCAAGTAAAGGATGCAGTGCAACATGCATTTGCATTGCTTTGCTCAGAAATTGCATAGTAAGGACTTCTGTCCAATGTAAAAGTAGTAGCCCTGCCCAGAACAAACCAAGACCCAGTTCTCAAAATTTCAGTATACAAGTTCAGTTTTAGCATATGGTGATACTAGATATGATAAATTATCCTGGAATGATAATCAACATTAAATCTCTTCACCCTTTAGGAGATTCTAACCACCGACATAATTTACAATATCCAATGCAAGGTTTTCCAGTCAGTGATTGGTTTTGTATGATCACAGTAATATGAATCACGGAGATCACAAGTGTGTGTGTGTGTGTGTATATAATGTATGTATGTTATGTGTGTGTGTGTGTGTGTATATATATATATATATATATATATATATATATATATATATATATATATATATATATGTGTGTGTATATATATATATATATATATATATATATATATATATACACACACACACACACACACACACACACTTGTGATCTGCATGATTCATATTAATATATATACATTTTTTTTTCAATTTGACTTCACTGGTTGGAAGGAGGGATGGTCATAAAATATGAAAATAAGGATGCTCAACAACCCTTATGGTAGAAGTACAGATTGAAACAATTTGTAGGTATAAAATGACAAGAACAATGCTTGTAAAATGAACAGAACACTAGTAAACAAGACAAGCTACAACTGTCCTTCAAAGAATTTGAAAAGTGTTATTAAACTTGACAAGAAAAAGTATAAAGAATACTTAGTTATTAAGAGAGACAATGCAATAATTTTCTACAGTCATCAGCGTAGAAATAACCCTTGGTTATTTACAGTTTCACTGTTAGTGATCCAATTGTTGGTGCAGTATTTAATGAATACTTCTTAAGAATAGTTACCAATGTAGTACTGCAATTATCAACTAGAAATCTCATGCCAATATACTGTCCCATTAGTTTACAGGTACTTACTAGATCATTGAACTGTGAGGATCTTAAGCCTAACATTACCAGTCCCATGGTAGTTTTTAGCCCTTAAATCTTCCATACAAGTAACCCTGAGGCAGGCAGAACATGGGAATGTTGGGACATTTACTTTTTGTCCCTATCCATGAAGGGCATGGGTGCTAAACCAGGGCTAAATTTGCAGATTCCCATGCATTCATCCAAATTACATTTTGATAAATTAACAGAAGTACTTTGCTTTATGTGGAGTGGAGGACAGTTCTACAGCAAAGGTATTCTCTGTGATACACATATATCCCTTCAACATGTACAAATTTATGTTGCAAAAAAGACTGAGATCCCTTGAGTGGATGTTCACGCTACCATTAGACTTGCAAATGTGTTCTAGGTCTAAGAGGAGAAGGTCTGCTGAGGCTCTAGATGCAAGGCAAAGGTTGCCTTTTACTAGCCTGTATGACAAAGTGTGGACAGACAGAACTTTGAAATGCTATGCATAGCTTTTTTGGTTTAAGGCCTTGATTTTTTTAGTGAGAAAGTAGTGCAATCACCCCAGTTATGACAAGTGTTGGGACATTATATTCAATTGTTGGCTTGAGCAGAGACAAGTTTAACAATGACTTTGGAAAAATGTTTCAAAAAGATAACATCTTTGTTAAGAGTGTATACCCTAGAAATGGATCTTGTCCAGCATGGATTAAAGGTAGGCCTTCCCTCACTGGTATAACTGATGTCTATAAACCTGCTAGTTCTGCCTTAGGTCTTGGTGTTACTATGCTTATCACTAAGGCTTTTCACATTTCATCCCACCTCATTATTACAGACTACCTGCAAACCAGTAAAGTAAACCCTTACATATTGTAAAATGGGTTCTTCACTGGTTAGCAAACAGACAAAAAAAGATGCATGTAGCTTTGTTGCTAGCAGATCAACATGGGTTCCCACTACCTTAGGTGTACCTCAAGGCACATTATCGGGCCTTATGCTTCCTAACAGGGTCTTTTCTTCCTTGCCAACACCTGGCATATATTGGGTCTATAAATACGCAAACAATCGAAAGATTAGCTCATTTATTACTTATAAAAAATTCAGTGACTGTTAATGAATATCTGGCAGCAACAATTAGTTGAACATTTATATTACTGAGTACTCCAATTTAAGACAAAAGGTGGTATTGTATTGCACAACAAAGTAAGGATTACAAAAGATTTAGGAATTTTAATAAATAGCAAATTGTCATTTACTGTGAATGCATTTATGTGAAGGAATAAGGCCTTCAGATGACTTCTTTCGGCTTTTCCAGGTTAGGGGTCGCCACAGCGGATCACCTGTCCGCTCATGTTTGGCAGTGGAGTTTTACAGTGTCGAGTTGCCAGCCCGGCACCTGACCTACCACAGAAGGCACACACACACACACACACACACACACACACAATCACACCTAGGGCCAATTTAGTGTGTCCAATCCACCTGCAGCACATCTTTGGGATGTGGGAGGAAACCAGAGCACCCAGAGGAAACCCACGCGACCACAGAGAGGACATGCAGACTCCGCACAGAAGGCAACCCCAGCTGAGGATCGAACCAGAGAACCTCTTCTATGGAAGCTTATATATAAACCACGTCCACAAGGGATCCTTCTAGGTTAACAAGTCTGTATATGTAACATGTCAGACACCAATTTTATATCAAGAAGCACAATTTTATTGCAAGCAGAAAGTGCAAATTTAATTTACTGGGACAAGACCAGAGGAGATTTATTAGAAGGATTCTGAAATGCAGTGGCAAGGACTAACATTTTTACAACTTTACTATGGCAACTATATACTTAAATAAGGGTTTGGATATGTTCGGTATATAAAGCATCTCATAAACCTCTTTGAGGGTGTTAGTTGGACTACATTCATACTGCTGTGAAAGAATCATGAGTCATGGTAATATACTTTACTTTAGTCTTTGAAAATACAAGTAAAAAGATATGATTTATGAGTAAGCTCATTCCTGTTATTAGGAATAAACTCCCTTTAAGCATTAGGCAATTGTGTAGATGCTACAGTTCTTGCTACTAATGTTAAACAGTTTGTATTCTTAGGAAATTCCAAAAGTTATGACCAAGAGACAACCACTGGGCAGCAGCTTATCCAGTATTAAAGTGCGTATTTGAATAGTAGAAACTTACTCGAATAATAAAAAATCCAACAGTTTATTTTACAGGCACCAGGTAAGCGCTTTCACTAACAGCTTCATCAGACCGTAAAATTTTAAAACCTCCATTACTTTATATACTGATCGCATGTTAAAACTAATCATCCAGTTTAGTATCTTAAAGCGGAATGATCAGTGTATATGCTGTAGGATACTTACATAGAACATATATATATATATATATATATATATATATATATATATATTAAAAATTAAAAACAACAACGTATCTTCACATCTTAAATGCTATATGAATAGATAAAGTTCTGAACACATTACTAATGTATTTTTACTAATTCATTGTATCCAATACTACCTTTAAAAACTACCAATGAAAATATATGCTTTCTATAAGGAATATACGCTTGTGTACACATTCTATTTCTAGTTAGTAAATGAGTGTATTTATAACCACAAATTATACTAGTGCAGTAAATAAATAACATCTCATTAATTTAACAAAATAAGCTATATCAGCTGGGTACATGAAACAAAATAGTATATGCATAAAAATCAGCTAAATGTATAAAAAACAATATATACATAGAATTCAAGGTCTTGATGCCACCATAATATTACCTCTAATTAGCAATCAAACGCCTAGATTTTAATACAGGTTTCAATGAGGCTCTCTCATTGAGGCCTCTACTTTTGTCTGCTCTCATTTTCATAATCCAACTGATTTCCCTTTTTTCCGCACTGTTCCTTATACTGCCCTCCCTTACAATAGGGGCAATGGTATCAATGACCATGAAACGAAACACATGTTCCTCCCCATGTGCCATAATGTGTTTGGTCAATGCATTCATGCTGTAGCCTATTCTGATGGCATAAAGATGCTCTCTGATTCTAGTCCGGAAGGCCCTATTGGTCTTACCAACATAGAATGAGAGGCATCTTTGGCATACAGCCAAATACACCACATGGGTACTACCACAATCTGCATTTACATGAAACTTAAAATACTGGCCTGTATCTGGGTGCATAAACCCATCTCCTATTTCAATGTGTGTACAAAAGTTACATTTCCCACATGGACTTGTCCCTGTATAGTCATTATGACTGGTTTTAGTCACTGGATGACATAGTAGCCTTTTGAGACTAAATTTATTCTTATACTGAAATCTAGGTTTATCCCCTACTATGTCTCTTAATTGTGGATCGATTGAAAGAATACGCCAATGGTTATCTATAAGATCCCTAATATTTCTGTTGTCACTGGTATAATACATAGGTATTTTTAAAGAAGATGTTTCACTTTTATGCTGATTAGGTACATGTATTTGTGCAGAATAATAAGGTGCAGCTATACTTTCTCTCAGTAGGTGCATATTTTGTACCCCTGCCTCTACCTCTGATTCCTTATATCCACGTTTAAGTAATCTACACTTGAATGCATCAATTTCCTCTTGATATCCTTCTTCTGTAGCATTAAGGTGTGATATCCTAATGCTTTGACCCTTTATAATATTATTAAATATGTACGAGGGATACATACTGTGTCGATGAAGAAGGGTATTCCTATAACATTTCTTTCTATAAACTCCCGTGTCGACATGCGTATTCATTATTCTCTCTACAAATTCATCCAGGAACTCAATCCTAGTACCTGAATAATTAGACGTAAACTTAAGATACGTAGTCATGTTGTTCATATATGCCACATATCTTTCTAAATCCATTAAATTACCTTCCCATATGAAAAAAATGTTGATAAAAAGGAATGCTCTTTTGGTGCCATGCATTAGAAAATAGCGCTTCCTCTTCCCACATGGCCAAAAACATGTTGGCGTAGCTATTGGCACAAGATGTGCCCATAGCTACGCCTTCACGTTGGATGTATATGTCGTCACCATACACAAAGACATTATTCTCTAATATGATTTCCAGGAACATACATAGAAGATACATTTTTTGCTCTGTATATTCACTATGTTTAACTAGATACTTTTTAATGGAAGTAATGCCCAAGGCATTGGGAATGATGGTAAATAAGGACTGCACATTTAAGGTTACAAACACCATGTTGGATTTCATATCGGTTCCATTAAAGAATCCATATAAATCCAACAGAAATTGTTTAGTATCCTTGAGTATATTTTTATTTCTGTCTATAATTGGTCTAAGGTGTCTTTCAACATATAGTGAAAAGAGCTCCGTGCACCA
Organism: Protopterus annectens; assembly: GCF_019279795.1. Taxonomy (NCBI): domain Eukaryota; kingdom Metazoa; phylum Chordata; order Ceratodontiformes; family Protopteridae; genus Protopterus; species Protopterus annectens. The sequence continues at coordinate 137,608,812 of NC_056734.1, forward strand.
TCCCCTACCAGAGACTATTAGTCTCATGGGAGGATTAATTCCATCTTTATGGATCTTAGGTATCCCCTGCATTGCTGGAATCATTGGATATTCCACTTCCAGGAACCTTGCTAGTTCTGTTTTAATAATACAGCTGTTCACCAATTCAACTGTTGTATTATATATATTCGACTTGATTTTGTCTAGTCTTGTCCTATCAATGATGCCATAAATTGCTTCATTACTGAGCATATTCTTCATAGTCTCATGATATTTTGTCTTATCCATGACTACCAGGGGTTCACCCTTATCCGCTGGTCTAAATACCACTGTGTCATCCTGTTTTAACCTCTGTAATGCTTCCCTTTCATTTTTGTTTAAATTGCTTCTATTACATTTTTTATAGGTGGAATTAATGCTTTGTTCACTTTATAATCTATAAATGTCCTCTTCCACTAATTTGTAGACTGCTTCCACCAAGGGGTGATTATGTAGTATATATTCAGTGGGTTTCTTAAACACCTGTTTATAATCATTTTCAACATTTCCAAATTGATATCTCAACATCACATTTCTAACGAAAACTTTAATGTCAGTTAAAACATCTGTAAGTTGGCTAGAAGTGGTGGGAATAAAGTTCAAGCCCTTATTCAGTACATTCATTTCATCATGATCCAATCTTCTATTTGAGATATTCCATACTAAGTAGTTTCCGTTTGGTTCCACACCTTTTTGAGTGTTTGATTGGGCTCCCTCTCCTTGGAGAGTTTCTGTTTCTGTCACCCTCGGCTCATAGAGCGTTCTCCCCTGACCCCCTTCTCCATTACTAATTATAATCCTGCTGAGTCTAATACCAGCAGAATGAAAAAGAAAAAACTCCACCTATCGTTATTACACAAATGGAACCATCTACCAGTTTTCCAGATAATGCCTTACATCAACCTGTTGTGCACCCTAAAAATAACACCATAGGGACAACACAGAGAGTTACTAATGAACAAAATAATGTCATGATTTTTCAACAATTCCCCCTTCCCATAGTAATGGAGAAGGGGGTCAGGGGAGAATGCTCTATGAGTTTTTGATACAATGAATTAGTGAAAATACAGTAGTAATGTGTTCAGAAATTTATCTATTCATATAGCATTTAAGATGTGTAGATACGTTGTTGTTTTTAATTTTTAATATATATATATGTTCTATGTAAGTATCCTACAGCATATATACTGATCATTCCGCTTTAAGATACTAAATTGGATGATTAGTTTTAACATGCGATCAGTATATAAAGTAATGGAGGTTTTAAAATTTAACGGTCTGATGAAGCTGTTAGTGAAAGCGCTTACCTGGTGCCTGTAAAATAAACTGTTGGATTTTTTATTATTCGAGTACGTTTCTACTATTCAAATACGCACTTTAATACTGGATAAGCTGCTGCCCAGTGGTTGTCTCTTGGTCATAACTTTTGGAACTTGCTGCATTTTAATATTATTTGGCCAGGAGGCCTTTGCTCTGTTGAGTGTGGCTATATTTATTTGTTTTAGTTTGTATTCTTAGTTGACCTTTAATGCTGGAACACGGGTATCTTTTGAATATATGCATCATACTTGTAAAAAAGTTTTTGCCATACCTGTTTGTGAAGTACCTTCATATGAGCTACATTTCCCCGACAATATGCTTCAAGGATAAGGCCAAACTGAGTGGCAACAGAAGAAATGTGCATCTCTGACCTGCAAATGAAATGAATGAGAAGGATATTTAAGGCAAAATGGCAGAAACAACCGTCGATCAAGTCAAAGTTTTCTAAAGTAGGAAGTGATTCTGAATGAGGAAAACATAAAAACCAACGTCAACAGCTAGCGATATTACTTTGTTAAACAACACCTTGCTAAGCATTTTACATATTTATGTAACACTTCATAAGCAAAATTCACTACTAATGTTTACCGCAGATGCCAAAACAGGAAATGTCCTATCCTCCGGTTAGCTTGTGCTCGCTGTAATAAAAACCTGGAAAGGGCACAATCTAGATATGGTTCATATCTCAGAACCTGGACCAGTTGCAGGAGATACTGTGAAAGTTCTTCATCACTGAAAATAAAAAAAATTAAACCATAAGGAATGACGTTTTCAGGCTGTACAGTAGAAGACCATCACATGCAGTTATTGGTTGACAACAAATCTATGCAATCCAATTCACGTTTCACAAACTTACTGGTGAACAGTGGTATTCATTATTAGGCAGGCAAACATAGTTTCATGCTACAGAAAGAAAAATTCTTATTTGTGCAGTCAGTGATGTTACTTTCTAATATGCTGCATATGGTTGAGGGACAATAAATTCAGACTGTTCCGTGCCCAAACCAGTTTGGCAGCATTTCCACCTCAATGACCCCATTCCTCAAAATCAACAAATGTTCATCCATATACATTATTTCCAAGAGCTGTACAAGTACAAAATTACAAGGAAAACTATGAGGTATCCTGTGAATAAACGAAGTACAGGACATACAATACTGTCATTGAACAACATTTTAAATCAAGAACTAAATTCTGGAATGATTACTTTCTCTACAGAATTAATTTCCTAAAGCAAACACAACTACATTTTCCTTATCATCATGTCATTCTCATTTTAAACCTGTACAACTATTCCTTCCTTGTAAGCAAATGCACACTGACTGCCTTTCTATCAAAGTCTACTGGGGGTAAAATTCCCAAGTGACTACCATCCTCTCTAAGAATACTTCCTTATCTATGTTCAGTCATTCCACATTCTGTTTAATATCATGACACCTACTGTTAATTCCACATTTCACAGTGAGCACCTATTTCTGGTGATACACCTATTCCAGCTCCAGAGCTACCGTAGAACAGTAGCCTGCTTTGCAAAAGGGCGACACCAACTGGCATCCACGGTGAACACTCCACAGTGCAAGCTAAACCCAAGACCCCCTTACCCACTGGATGGGAAAGCTGATAATAGTCACTCATTCCCATCCTCCTGCCTAACTCCCCAACACCTCAGCTGATAGTCAAACTGGGATCATTTAGGCTGCAGTCAGAGTTGCATTCCTCTACATCATGGAGCTGGTTTGTGTCTGTATCAGTTCTAACTGTTCCCTCTACACTGCCTTTTTAGACTGGAACATGAGACCCTCTTTACTCCTAGGCTATAAACTCAGGAAGGGCTTGAAAAAGGAAGGCAAGTTCTTACAAGACTTGTTAGTCTTCAGAATACCTTGTGGTGAATGTCGTCCAGACCCTTGAATTTATACATATCTAGAGCAGTGCCAATACAGTAACATTTAACTGCAAGCTGTCAATGTATGTTGGCTGTTCTAACAGCAGCAGAGTTAGCCTGAATGCTGACAGTCATGTCAGGAATGGTACAAGTGAATTATATACAGCAGAACTGGTCATCTGCCATGTTTACAGAAGAATGCAGTGATGGCTGCTACCTCCACTGTTACAATCAGGCTTCATATTTGATTCATTTTACCACTCTATGTAAATAATTTAATCTTGCTCATAAAGTTCAAGTCAGTAAGTTAGTCTGAGGAGACAGCATGTCTGTTCACCTTGCCTGCCTCTTTGGAAGCAATCTGAAATGTTTTAAGTTGCTTGCCAAATGCCCAGTGATACTGTATGTTCTGGGAGCTCCTGACTCACCATCAGCAAAAAAAGACAACTTGAAGGATGTTCCTCACTTGTTAATTCAGATTTTTTTTAATTTCCAAGAAGAAAGTTCTAATTATCAGCCATAAATTAAAGGTAATAATTGATTCTCCACAGTCATTCAAAAAAACTTCAAGGCACATTAAGGAAGAAACAGGACCTAAAGTCTGCAAGTGCAGGATACCAGTGCATCTACGTAAGCAATGATGTAGAATTAAACTGAAAAGGAATCACAGTTTGAGAGCGACTAGAAAGTCAGTGCCTGATGTTGGCTATGTGATGGGAAATACCTGGAGTGCTAGTTAAATGAACATAGTACTAGAAGGACATTTACAGATAGTCACCTGTTAACAATACAGCTTATATCATGATATTCAAACAAATCCTTCTTGACTAAACTAATGCAGACAGAACCTCAGAGTCCTAACCACTGTACAAACCATGGCTTGTGTCACTATCTTTTCTATGCTCACATTGTAAAAAAATTTTCATTACATATTTAAGAGAGTCAGTGATGAAAATCTTGGGTCAAAGTCAGCCATCACATAACAGCTATGGTATGAGGAACACACAGATTTATACCTACAGTGCTTACTAGCAAACAGGGTCAGCAGCAGCTAAAATTAACATTGAACTAGGAGGCAGCACCATTACTTAACTGGAAAAGAAACACATCATGATCTGGCAGTGCAAATGTTCAACTAGCTTGTGGATCACACCACAAAATCTTAGCAATAATGTCTCTAACTCACCTTCTACGTTATACCATATACTTGAACCATCTCTGCTCCTCAGCTTTCTCTACTTGAAGTTCACTGTTCCTAGAAACACTATACTTGAGACTGAGCCATTTGCATGACATGTTAACTTAGGACTGTTGAGATTACGTAATTTCATCTGCCGAACTCTACAATCACCCAAGTTGGAAATACTTCCTAAAGAAAAAAGCTATATCTTCATGATGTTGATAATGGAAACTTGAATGCCCCAGTAAATCTACACAGAATGAGAGGAAATACTAACCTAACATTGACAGTGTCACAGTTAAACATAAATGAAACTACTAACACATGCTTTTTTAGCTTTCTTCATCCTTGGTTGTACTAAAAATTGTCTGTTTGATCAGGTCACTTGCCAGGTTACCAAAATACTACATAAATGACTCTTCTGTACAGAAGACTTGTGCAAAACAAATGCTGAAATTGGAAACACTCATAATCCGCATGTTCTTGGGAATGTCAATAAGAGAAGGGCCCCAAGCAGCCCACTACAAAGATTACTGCATAGTTATAATAGTCCACAATAGGGCGAGTAAATGAATGACAGGCTAATATTGCCTTCTTTCTGGGCTCTACGTCTTCAGCAGCTGTGGCAAGGTATCAGATGTTATCGTATGATGGACCTCAGAAGTTAAACAAAGATCAAGCCAAATAATGATGTCAAGAACCACCATGAAAAATCCTACATGAAGGTAGAAAATGTCCAGAGGAGTTTAAATGAGATACTATCATGTGATGACATACAAAAAAATTTGCAACCAGGATAGAACCATACTACATACACTACACACACTACTCGAGATTCAGTCCTTGGAGAGGGAACAAGAAAAGTTTCCCTGTTGTGTCAGAATGCTGTGCCCATCCCTGGGGAAGCTGCTGCTGTTATTGGTAACATGGCTGACCCCATTTTTTCTCCAGAATTTACTCCAGTGTAAAATAAATGGGGATAATATGCATGAGTTTAGAAAGGTTGCTGTTAAGCAAGTATTTTTTGGAAACAACCCCAGAGAATGAAAACTATCATCATAACAACTTAGGCAACATAAAACAGAAAAGGGTGTTGCCAAGCTAAGGGAGCCTATGATTAGAAAAATAACTAGAGATCCTACAGACGTATTAGAGATATTTTGGGAAAGTACAGTTGTGTCACACTTGCCGTAAGTAGATGTTTGAGCAGATCAATGTTGCAGTACTGATTCTTGGGTCATCCTGCCATGCAGAAGCCTGCAACCAGCCCTATTTCCAATCTTTCCATCATCTGTAGATGACAAACATCTGAGGACTAATGTCTGGACTTTGGGGTACAAGGAAGTCGCCCATTGGCACCATCTTCAGGTCTTTCTAAGCTGTGTTCAAGCAGTCTGATGCCGGAGGCAACACAACCTCCCCAGATGGCTGTGTTATCTAAGGTAGTAATACCCAAGTAAAGGGGAGAGGGGATGATGAAGGATCTATCCATGGGAGTTTCTGGTCTCCCTTGCACCCAGCAAGGGGGAAAGGAATGGATCAGCAGATAGAGGGGGTGGAGGGTGGGAGCTTGTGCTGCATCATTGATCTACTTGAACATTTACAATTACAATACATGTTCCACAGCTGTAAAGTGTACTAAACAGTCAATGCTACAATACTGATCCTTGGGAGGACTTCCAAAGCTAGTGGCAGAGTGGTAGGAGATGCTGCTGGCGGGTAGGAAATCAGATTTTGCAGGATGGCCATAGCAAACCCTGTTCTAGCTCTTGAGGTGATGCTTAACTAGCAGTGGTTTGTAAATTTGTACACACAGTTCCAGGTAGAAGCTTCTAGGATGGCCTGTGTAGGAACTCCTTTGAGGAAGACAGTGGTAGTTGCCCTGTACCTGGTGGAATGGGCTTTGACATTACCTGGAAGACATTTTCTATGATGAGTATAACTGAACCTAATGTAACTGGCTATCCAGCTGGATATGGTTTGTTTGGAGATAGGTCTGCCCTCTTTCCCCTTTGTGAAAGCAACCAACAGTTACTCTGCTCTATTTGGGATTTTGTCCTAAGTAGTACCTGATGTGTCTGTGTACATCTAGGGAATGAAGGAATTGCTCTGTTTGGAAAGACAACTGACTTGTGGACAAGCCTGGTTTAGAAGTTCTGATACCACCTTAGGCATGAAATATGGATTACGTCTAAGAGTTAACCTTATCGCTGTGAAAAGCTCTTTGCACACAAGGGTGTGAAGCTCAGATACCCTCCTTGCAGAAATGATGGCAATTAGTAAGGTGGTCTTCCAAATGAACATCTTTAACAGGGCACATGCTGCTGGTTCAAAGGGAGGTAGGGTAAGATTTTTCTAGCACATACTTGAGATTCCAGGTAGGAAATTGGGTCCTGCTGCATGGTCTCAAGTGAATGTCCCCTTTTAGAGATAGTTAAGATGGGGGTAAGAGTAAAGGGCAGAAGCATGCACCTCAATGCTAGAATATGAATGTCTCAATATATTCAAAAGGTATTAAAGGACTGAACTGAGGAGGGCTGGTGTTCTCGCTATGGCACCAGATAGAGAATCTCTTCCATTTTGCTAGCTATTATTTTTCTGCTGGTGGGTTTCTTTGCCTCATTAAGAATAATTACCACCTCAGAGGGGTAGCTGACATTTTTGGTGTTAAAACTCAGTCCTGCAGGCTATCAGTTTGAGTGTGGCTAGGTGAGGATGGAATACTGAGCCCTTTGCCTGGCTGAGGAGGTCTATCTCCTGTGGGAGAGGGTGGAATCTCACTTTGCTAAAGGTCAAAAAAAGGGAAAACCAGTGCTGTCTCAGCCAGTACGGGACAATGAGAATCATGCTTGGTCTTGTCCTGACCTTTATCAGAACCCTAGGAATCAGGGGTAAGAATGGAAGGGCATACAGAAACCAGTTGGTCCATTTGAATGAGAAAGTGTCCGTTTTCCATGTCTTGGCCTGATGTGTTCTGGAACAGATCCTCTGAACTTGTGTATTTTGGTGGGAGGCAAAAAGATCGAGGGGATTCTACATATAAAGTTAAGTCCAAGAAAGTCTCCCTCATCAGCAACCATTCATTGGGATCCAAGGACTCCTTAAAGCAGGAATGCTGCTTAAAGAGTCTGTAACTGTATTTTTCTTTCCCAGAATGTTGGATGCTCCAAGAGCCAGTTTCAGGCTTTATGCTAACACGCAAATAGTCACACCAAGACTGCATAAGAAAGGGTGCCCCTTGTTTGCTATGTACCACATGACTGTGGTGTTGTCTGTCCAACTCTGTAAAGTTCCTGATGTTAGCTATATGCCTAGCAATGAAATTTTTTAAACACAGTCTAACAACTCTTGATATGTACCCTTCATCTGAGCTGGGATTCCAGATCCTACACCTTTATGGTCCCCAGGCTATGACTGAGTTCTCTGTAGTGATGGTCTTGTCTGCCCCTGGCAGAGAAATGTGCGTGTCTGGATTCTGTAAAATTGTGTTTTTCCACCATAACAGCTCATTTTATGGCCATGAAAGTAGAGGAAGGAGCGTTTCCAGGATCTGAGAATGCTGCTCCCATGAGTTGTTTTTTAGGAACCTTTGCAGCTTTTCATAAGTAGTTTTGTAAGGTGGATCATGAGTATGCAAGAACCCATTAACGATCCTGAGAAACACTCTTGCTGAGAACTGTTGCTTTGGCAGCAAGTTGATCAAGTAGCTTGTTAGGAAAGACATTTTTCTTGTGGAAGAAAGGCTTTTTCTACACAGAGACTATGAGGGCTCCAAAAAAGAGAATCTTTATCTGTGGAAGAGTTTGAGACTGGCAGAGGCTTAGGATGAGACCTTCTTAAAGCAGTTTGTTGCAACCTGCAAAGCATTTAGAGTTTGCTCTGTAGATTTTCCCTGGATGAGACAGTCATCCAGGTAAGGGTAAATGTAAAACCCTAGGGTTCTGCAGTGGGCTATCAGTGGATACTTTGTGTAAACTCTAGAAGCAATAGATAGACCAAATGGTAAAGCACATAACTGGTAGTGCAAGCCTGCTGCTACAAAGTGAAGATACTTTTGGTGATGGTAGTGTGTAATAATGGACACAAAGTTAAGTGTCCTTTAGGTCAAGAGTAACCATGTATGCATTCTGAAGTTCATGGGGAGTAACATTTGTCAGTTTATCATTTTGAATTTTGGCATAAATTAATCTGTTTAGCCTTGACAGGTCCAGAGATTCTTCCAGGTTGCCTTCTTTTCCTGGGACTAGAAAAATCTTTCAATTAAAGCATTTTAATTCTGGAACTGGAGGGACAGGTTGAATGGATCCTTGCTGTACCAAGTCTAAAAGGAGAGGTGTTAAGAGACCTTCCTGCTCTTTTGGTGGTTTTGGTATGCATAGGAAAGGGGAGAATTCTTTAAACAGAAAGTAGTAGACCCTTTCTATGATTTGAAAGGGGCATTGGTCCTTGGCAATGGCTTTCCATTTTTGTAGGAATTAAGAGTCTTCCTTTCTGAGGGCAGTGGGTGGATATGGGAAGAGGGTTCAGAGGCTGAGGATAGTCACAGCTGGGCTCTGTGCTGGATGGGTTCTTTGCAGCTTCCTAGCCTATGTGTTTGTTCCAGCTGGCACCCTCTAGATTGTCTGGCTTTATTAACATGAGGAGGCCTCCCCTTGTCATGTCTGGGGTGGAGGGAGTCCACAGCTTATAAGAATAGTTTCTATTATATCTAGGGATAGGTGATAGGCAACACTTTCACTGTTTTAAGTTAGTTTTCCTTTTTTGCTCAGCTTTTCAAAAACCTTTTCAGATGAGAGTCCAGACATGAACTCCTTGTCTACCAGAACATCCAATAGCTCTGCCTTGACCTGGTCTAAGTGTGATTGAGTCCAGAGCCATGCCTGAGACAGTGGCAGCTGCTCTGCATGATGCATCTAGATCATATCCACTTTTTAAGCAGTGACTGTAAACCTGTAAGGTTGGTTTAGCTACATTCTGAAATTTCTTAGAAGTAGCTTTGTTGAAAACAGTCTCTGCTTTAGTATTAATTTGGTCCAGAAAGGATTCTAAGTACTTCAGCATGTTGAGTTGGCAATTAATTTCCCTCATTGAAAGGGTAGCTTAAATATATGCCTTCTTGCCAAACCTGTCTAAAGGTCTGCTTTCCCTGTCATTATACAGGGGATGTTTAGTTGCACCCTTTAGCATCCATTCAGTGGATTCAGTAGAAACTGCTGAGGGTTCTACTTAAGGTTTTTGTAAATGTGCCTGTGTGAGTCAAGCACTCTATAAAACCATCAGGCTTTCTGGGAGCAGGAGGCAAGAAGTCTGGACATAAAGAAGTCTTCAAAAATGTCATCAAGCACCACATGCACTGGGGGGAATAGCTAGTGATCTAGGTGAAGGCAAACTCAATAACTCCCCTAAAGCGAGCCTAAGTTTGAAAGAACTGTTTGCTTTCTCAATTAAAAGCCTCCTTTATTTTACAAAGGGTATCCCTGGAAAGAGAGGTTGGGGGGGGGGGGTGCAGATGAGTCAGTCTCTGGATAAGGCTGGATTGGAAGGTACTCAGAGAAGGATAATTCTTATTCATCCTCATAATATGAGGATTGTGAATCTTCTTGAAAGCCCACCTACCTAGGCTTCAGGGGTAGTGGTCTGGGTGTGGCTAGGCTCCCTGGATTTCATGAAGGCCATAAACTCCTGTAAGATTTTCAAGAGGTCTTGGGCTTCGGTTTGAGCTAAAGTGACAGGAGACTGAAGAGGAATGCTGATGGTTCTTTTCTGTTTAGGCATCAGTTTTGTCAAAGTAAACACAGGATTGAGGTCAGTCGACCAATATGGTGGTCTCGGTTTACAAGGCTGAGGAAGTAAAGATGTCTCCCTCACAACCTATGACACAATCATCGGAAGCTGTGGCCTGCACAACAACCTCAGACCTGACCAATGTTGATGTGGAAGAACTGAGAGGTAGTCCTAGAACAATGGCATCCTACCAAGGGGTTGCGCCAGAGGGTTCGGGCACAGAAATCATCAGACAAGGGGGCTGTGAAGGCACTTCACCAGAATTGTCAGTACACTTGATAGCATGGGCTGAGACATCAGCCATCTCTTCAGTGTCTTTTTCTTTGAATTTTTTGTCTTTGTGTTTTTTTCTGGGATAATGCTAGTGGAAGCTGGGGGTTGCAAAGGTGTGGAGGGAGCCGAAACTGAGGACTTGATATGGGTGGCTTGGACTTCAGTGCTGTATTTAAGGTTCCTCCCTTGGAATTTAGCACAATCAGGACAATTAAACATCATGTTGAGGCCCCAAACAGAACAGACACAGTGAATGAAAACCTTTATGTGAGATTTGCTTTCCACACTTCAAGCAATTGTTAACCATCTTAAACATTAAATTAGAAGAGGAAAATCCCCAATACAGTTCCTAAATAACTGGGGGAGAAAAGAAATGAGCCAACAGACTGCAAACATACTGTACACATGGTAAAGCACATCAGAATGCATGGCTAGAAAGAACTGAAGATGGTGCTGATGGACAAACTTATACCCAAATGTCCAGACATCGGTCCTCGGATGTCCTTTGGTTAGGGATGATGTAACGACTATGGAAACCTGGGCCAGTCACAGATTTCTGCATGGCATGAAGACCCAATAATCAGTACTGCAACACTGACTAAGAAAAGCATTTCTATAAAGATCTGCATAAAGCAAAGGAATAGGGGGAGCCAAGAAAAGGCGCACATGAAAATATTTTTGGAAGACTTGTATATGCCAATGTTAGAGGAAGATGAGGTTCAAGAATTAATAGCCAAGATGGAAGAGGACGAGACAAAACTGGTGATGTACAATTAATCCACAGGGAAGCCTCCAGGAATAAATGATATTCCTGAGGAAATTTAGAATTTAAGAGGAAAAGGTAATGATGCTCTAGAAGGTTTTCTTTAACAGCATTTCAAAATAAGGCACAGTGTCAGCATCTTTGAAGAAAGCTGTGGTGGCTATAACACTCAAAGAGAACAAAGACCTTTAAACCTAACTTCATATAGATAGTCTCAATTCTGAAGATGGTTATAATTTATTTATGTCTAGGTCTACTTTTAAATCTTAAAGTTTCAAAACGTCTAATTTCTTATAGTCAAGACCATATGATTGAAGTTTTGAAACTTCAAAATTTAAATTAAAAAAAAAATAATTTTTTTTACATTTTTGCAGGGGGTCAAGTCTCCCTGCACCCCTCATACCCCCTGCTAATTAAATATACCAACTCCGAGATTTTACTACAGTGACAAAAATGGTTAATATACCATACCATTCTGCGCTGTAGAGCAATCTCCATTTAAATTGTTCAAAGTTTCAAAACTTTGATCTTATGGTCTCGACAATAAGAAAGTCAATGTTTTGAAACTTTGAAATTTAGAAGTATACCCGTATGTCTATACAAACTAAGAGAATGGATAAAGTTTTGCCAGAACTGACAGATATGGATTTGTGGAGGGGTGGATACATTTGACAGCATTAACAGAACAATGATAATTCAAAGGGAAGCAGACTACAAGAAGACCCCATTACTTTTGGTGGGTCTTGATGCAGAGAATGAATTCAACAAAATTAGCTGGGATTTTACGAGTAGGGCAATGGCAGTATTTGCATTTCCTGACTGAACAATGGGATTACGATATATGGAGATTAAAAAACAAGAATCAAGGTGGGAGGGATCCTCTCTTTCAACATTGGTTTGAACTGAAGAACAAGGCAGGGTGCCCACTGTAACAAAAGGAGATACTATCAGCACAGCTATCTGAAATTTTGTAAATAATTATATGTTATTTGTGAATATCAACACGATGTAGATCAGAAGCCGGTGTTACAAATGTATTAGAACTGTATGTCATGTGTATATCAAACTGGTTTGAAGAGACGTGTGTTAAAAAGGTATTTTATAATGTTCTTGTGCTTAAAATCTAACCACAGTGTGCCCTACTGGAACAGAGCAGAAATGTACAAGCACTGTTGTAACTGTTTAAATGTATACATTTTAACAGTGAAAATGAATACAGCAGGTTAACTTCAGAAAAATAGCTGAAATTAAATTACTTTATAAGCTAGGCCGGAGAAATAATGTCTGTACTACAGAGCTTTCTGTATCGTATTCAGAGTGAACTATTTACTACCTCTGAAAGTATGAAAGAATGCAATTGTTTTATGACTTCCAGCATCTGCCAAAGATCTGAGGTCTATGTGCTTTCACAGGTAGATATTAAATACTGCCAAGTTTCCAGCAGTGGGGGTTTCACATGGGATAGTCAGATGACAAGAAATTGTGTTATTCTGCAAGCTATCCCAGCAGTAATATTTCAGATATTAATTTGAGGAGTCTCTTAAACAGAGCATTCTGTCTTGGACCTGACAAGAACCACTCACCACACATCTGCCTTGCTCGGATGAAGTAAGTTTCTAGGGAACAGTATAACTCTCTCAGATACAGTCAGAACTATATTAAAGCTAAGTTTAGATATGTTTCTTTATTTATTGGAGACTTTCCTGCAATGTTGTTTTAAATATTTCCTGTGGTTTAGAACTCTGATGTCATTGTGAATATATATTTAGTATTGTCTTGTTCTTTTATTATCTGTGCGGAGTCTGCGTGTCCTCCCTGTGGTAGCATGGGTTTTCTCCAGGTGCTCCGGTTTCCTCCCACATCCCAAAGATATGATGTAGGTGAATTGGACACTCTAAATTGGCATAGGTGTGAGTGTGTATGTGTGCCTTCTGTGGAAGGTTGGGTGCCGGGCTGACAACTCGACACCATAACACTCCACTGCCAATCATGAGTGGAGAGATGATCCGCTGTGGCGCCCCCTAACCGGGAAAAGCCGAAAGAAGAAGAAAATTAAATGTATTTAAACATTTCATTGTGGCTGACCTGTTTAGAGATGTTTAAGTTTTGGGAGTACTTGCATATTTATTTGGTGACACTGTGTGGGCCACTCCTAATAGCCTTGCTCTTGGTCAAACTACCATTTGTATTAATACTGATATTACGCAGTAAGATTGGACACCCATTGCTAAGGGCCTTAAAGCAGCTGATAAGCAGTTGGCTGGTGGCAGTGATAACTATCGTATAATTGAACAACAGTAGGCAAAAAATATATATATAAACAACAAAGACCAACAGTGAGTCCCAGCTCTACCTTCCAATAAAAATTTATTTAGTTGAACAAGTCCTTTCTCTAGCGCCTCGGCCAACAGCCTTTACAGAGTAAAACAGTAAAACTCATAAAACACTTGCAATATATACAAAAAACAAGTAATTAATCAATTATATAATTAAACAATCAAATCACATACTAAATGTATTTAAAGTCATAGTCTTAAACAAGACATTGCCAGTTACATTCTCTGTTCATTCCATGTGGTTGCAAAGTCCCAAATTTCATAATCAGAATGCATTCCTTTTGTCTTAGCATATTTTTTTGCCTATCAACATCATTATAATATAATGGAACATGTTCCAAAATAGACACTTTTATATTTTCAATATTTCCATGATGTACAGAATTAAAATGTTCAGCAATAGGACTAGTAATTTTATTATTTTTAACATCTCTGATATGTTCTTTAATCCTGTCTGCTAACATTCTTTTTGTTTCTCCAATATAATATTTATTACAATCACAAAATATAACATAAACAACACCCTTGCTCATACATGTATATTTAGCTTTTGTAGTGAAGATTTTACCATTTATTTTGTTCAACGAAATAAATTTTTATTGGAAGGTAGAGCTGGGACTCACTGTTGGTCTTTGTTGTTTATATATAACTATCGTATAGTCTGGGCAAAAGGAAGCATAGCTAGTAAACCTGTGCCAGCCTTTCCCGTGTGTGTGTGTGTGTGTGTGTGTGTGTGTGTGTGTGTGTGTGTGTGTGTCTGTGTGTGTGTAAATCAAACCTCAAAGAGTGTGTGTGTCAGCACCTTGGGCAGGGACATGAAGCACTGGATGGACAGAGACAGTGCTGGAGGTCTTAGCTTGGCCACTCAGCTGAGATCTTAACTGTGCCTATGGGGAGTCTTAGTGGGGAGCTGGAGAAAGAGGGAAAAACCAAACTCGTACTCACTGTGGTCTCTGTGTGCTCTTAAGGGAAATCGCACTTGATACAGAGAGCTGCATCTGGAAACACTGTGTGTGTACCTGTCATCCTCCTAGTGTACGCCCCCCACTGATGCCATTGGTGAGGACTGACGCTCCTTGATTACCGGTGGTGGGGTGTCACACCCTCTTTTCCTTTACTTACCTTATACTTGCAGCCACTGGCAAAAAATTAAGAAACTCTCAAATTCTATGGTATAACTGGTATGGTAATCAAGAAAAAATAGCTTTATTTGCAGAAGATATTATTTTGCATTTGATACATGCAGAAAAGGATATTTCAGTGTTGTGTATCATTTTGAAACAGTTTCAAGTTTTTTAGAATAAAAAAAAACAAATTAAGACAAAACAAGGGCTATAGCAATAAACTATATTCCCATACGTGAAATGGTTTCATCAATACCCATATTTATGAAGTTATGAAAAGATGAAGTATTTAGACATTTGGATAACAAGGATTCTATTATGGCAGCTAAGGATATGTGGGAAGTGACTAAACAAAAGATAATGCAAAATATGAGAAGATGGAAGCTCTTGACAACAGATACGGATAGCAAGAACCAAGCAATGAAAATCTTTTTAGTCCCTTTAGTACTGTCAACAGGTCAGGCACATTTTTATCAACCAGATGAAAAAATGTGTAACATACTTAAAGAATTGAAGGAATTTATTGGGAGAAAAACAGGGCAAGAGTTAAGTGGATTAAGTTGTTTCTCCCCAAAACACAAGGTGATTTGTGAATACAAGATGTGAAGGGATACTTTAAAGCAACACAGTTAATGCTCACATATACCTATATAGCACAAGCAGAAGGCTACATATCAAAATGGAAAGAAATGATGTTGAAACAAGGAGGAAATCAAGAAATAAGGGAAGAGTATGATTATGGATGCAGACGCTTAAGGAGAACAGTAACAACCATGCAGAATATTATATGTACAATGTAGAAGAAAATATTTTGAGAACTAAGCCAACACAGGAAAGGAGAAGAGAGATTTTTACCAACAGGCATGACTGTAAGTAGGGGCACAAAAACAGGCAAGAGGGAGGTGGAATTTATTGGTGAAAATTAGCAAAGGAACCAAGGTATTGGGAGCAAATAGCTAAAGGAGGGGTATATCAGAGTGGGATAGGGCCAAGCAGAAGTAATGACTGCAGGTTCGAGACTGCCTTCCATACCATGGAATGATAACGGAGTAAAAGCATAAAGAAATGGACAGGGGAGTGTTAAATGAAAGACCAGCTCTGATCCAGTTTACAGTTTATACAAGAACAGAAGCTGCAGTAAACCAGTGATAATTAGAAGGGCATATAAAATAGTGCACAAGTACAAGAATACATCACAGGAGGTTAGAATGACTAGGAAGAGACAATGGAAAGGCAATACACAAAGAAATAATGGGAAGACATTTGTATGGCTCACAGTTATGCAACATAATCTAGAAGGTTTACAAGTTTTCCATTGAAGTGCTTGGATAGATATTTTTTATACTGGCTTACTGACAGAACCCACAATGTAAAAGTAGCTGACTCCAAATCCAGCTCCAGACAAGTGGAGTACCTCCACTTGGATAGATATTTTTATAACGACTTTTATACTGGCTTACTGAAAGAACGCAGACTGTAAAAGTAGCGGACTCTGAATCCAGCTCCAGACAAGTGACAAGTGGAGTATCTCAGGGTTCAGTCCTGAAACGGCTCTTGTTTGGCATCTACTTCTCTGAAGTACAGGCCAACATTAAGGGACTCTGGCTAACAAAGTTCACAGATGACTGCAAACTGGGAGCCATTATTGAATCCCCAAATTATGTGGATACTCTACAAAAGGGCCTTACAGAAACAGATGCTTGGTGCCAGAGCCATGGGCTCAAGCTCAGTGCCAAGAAATGTAGTTATCCCCTTTGGGAAAAAACATGTACCCATGAATTACCACATAGGCAGCAGTACAGTAAACACAAAGTGTCATAAGAGACTTAAGGACACAGGTGGACAGTGGTCTCACCTTCGATAACCACATCGCCACAACAGTTAGGAAATCCTTCTATGTGGCACACCTCATCACTAAGGGCTTTTCATCCAGAAAAAAGGTCATTGTCCCACTGTACTCATCCCTCATTAGACCCATTATAGAATACAACGCCCTGTTTGGTATGTACCTCTCAAGACATCTACAACAACTAGAAAGGCCGCAGAAATACCTCATTAAAAGAATCACAGGCCTAAAGCAGATGCCCTATGCTGACCACCTTAAAAAACTCCAGCTATACTCTGTCGCATATCGTCTACTCAGTGGCAATCTCTGCTTAACATACAAGGCCATGTCAAACTCAGAGCAATTGGACATGCTACATTTAAAGAAATCCCAGTCCCTCACAGCCACACGCACCAGGGATCTAAACCTTGCCATCACAATAAACAAAACATGCTGGAGGGATAGGTTCCTGACCCAGAGACTCCCCAGACTCTAGAATAGACTGTCCATACATGTCAAGCAAAGCGCCTCTTTGGCCCTCTTCAAAAGGAACCTTGACGATTGGTGGGAGAAATGAAATTCATCCCGGGGATCATGTCAGTTGCCCTGCTAGACAGGGGTCCAGGGAAGTAAATAGTGTGGGAAGTAACAGCCAGGGAATTGTTATGGCTAGGCTTGGCCAGACCCTAGGGCCGATAGCCTAGTACTAACCTATGAACCTATACCACAAGTAGATTGTAGAGAAGCTTTCCAAAGGCAGACAGCTGTTGCTGAAGATGTGATGGGAAAGACAAGGGTACATGAGAACATGTTTTTTTGGGGGAAGGGGAGGTAACAAGTTGACAGATTTTAAAAACTCCTTATAGGGCACTTTGTCAAAAATGTTGGGGGGGGGGGGGTGAGAGGAAATTTTAACTAAGGAAATGAGTCTTTATAGCCTGGATAAAAAAAAAAAACTGAATTGCCTATACACAGTAAGGCCGTACTAATCTTAACACTGCTGGCTGCCAAAAAACAATTACTATGAAATGGAAAGCAAAAACAAAATCATATGTGACAGAACTGTTGAATGTTCTAAAGATAAAAACATCCGGAGGTGTAATCTTTAGAAAAAGGAAGGAGTCAACTGCATAGAAATAGAGTCTGTGGAAGCAATGCATACAGAATAATGTTCAGGAGTGAAATTTCAGAGAAAGCAGGATGTGAGCAATGTGCGGAATGTTTGTTAAACTTAACTGTTGAGACAAAAATCATACTGGTATGATGCGTACAAAGGAAAAGAAAACTTAATGGTTTGCTTTCTCTTTTATAATTGAAAGTGTACTCGTACTACATTAAAGCTGATGTTAATACAGATGTTTAAAAAAAATAGTTTGTTGGTATTTGTTAAATGACTTACAGTAATCATCCACATGGCCCTTTTTCATTCCAACCCTGAAGGACTTTTTGGTTAAAGTGATTTAGTCAACAAAAATTCTTTATCTTTGTACTATACAAAGTAGTGTTCGAAGTGCCGAACAACATTTCTGCAGCATTAGGTGTCTGGCATCTCCTTTTGCTGGTGGAAAAGCTTTTCGTATCACACCTTTCCCTATGATCATGCCACTGAACTGAAAATAAACCTTAGTGACATCATGATAGTGAAGGCATGAAGTGCATCCCAATAAGTCAGAAACATTTGAAATATACTTTAGTGCTGAATAGACAGTTTTATCAATACATTATGTAAAGTTGTACCTAAAACAATACACAAGAACACAATTATATTAGCATCTGAAGATTAGTTTTAACCTACTTATCCTACTGCCAACATTTTATAATTTAGCACAAGTACTACAGCATAAGTCATGTGGGACAGCACACAACCAAAAAGGATAAAATGCCAAACAAAGTACTGCAATAAAGGAAAATGGATTTCACAAAGCCAGTATTACATGACCTGGCTCATCGGGGCTCTTTGTACTTCAAGCTTCAGGAACTACACAATCCCTCATTGCTCTTCCATGCTGAAATTAAGACTTTTTGCTTTATAAACTATATCCTTTACTCAAGTAACAGACGGTATATCAGAATATAGGTACAATATTCTGTGCATTTTAAAAGGAGGCAATGTCCTATTGACAGACATTGGCCATGCACAACAACTCATTTCATACCTCATGTGTGTCAGGCAGTCCACGGCATACTTTCTCACATAAAGATCAGGATAGTTAAAGTCAAGTAATTCCAGTGCATCCCTTGGTGGCAACTTGGACCAGATCTGAAGCAGGGCTTGAAGCTGAAAGAAAAAAAAAAAAAAAAAAAACATATGCCATCACTGACAGCAAATGGTACTGACATACAAGTTTTAACTCTATTAGCATTACACTGATGCTGATCCCTGAAAAGACAAGAGTACATTGCTGTATCATCACTGAACACAGAGGCTTAACCCACAATGTTGCTAGCACCTATTAAGGTATTGTGATCAAAAAGTTATACAGTGCAAACATCCTAAAAGGTGTACACAGAATTCCATAATGGGTATCTGCTAAAATTCACTAGCTTACCTCAAAGGACAGAAGCATAGCTCTCAACTATTCAGATTTTCACCTCATATTTTCATTCTATTCTTCATAAAATTTGTTATTTTCTGGCAAATCATTGAGGACTGAAGTGACTAAATAACAGACTTTTCAGTGTGAGACTTCATATCCTTCAGAAAATACATAATACTTCCTTGATTATACTGCTTATGCTTGTTTGTAAATAATCTGTCATGCTTTAACTAATAATAATCAGAACTAAATAAGAGTAAATAATATGTTTTATTTTTAACTCTATTAATATAAACAGTAAGTAACATTCCATTGTATATACCTTCTTACAGCTTTCTCTTACATTTTTTTATTTCTGCCTCACTCCCTTTTATTTTCTACTCTCTTTTTCTTTTCTTTATTAATATATAGAAATGCTTTTGACTGTGTGGGCACAGTGAATAATAGGATTTGTATGAAAATTGAGTTGGGAGAAGAATGCTGAGTTTTATTGCTTGTTGGTAATTTTGAGTTTAATTTCACTTGCATAGAGGCTGTGATGATCTGTGGAATACATTGTGGAGGTTCTGTCATGTTTAGATGCATTTACACTGCTAAATGAATGTTTGTCACTAGTTTTTAATAAGTTTCCCGCCAAAATGTTAAGAGAGACAATCTGGGATGTGGGCTGTCTTATGCACAATGTCCTTGAGTTACCTCAGAATCTTCAAATCACAGAATTCTCACAGAGAAACTGAAAGCAGTTAGTATAAACATTGACAAGGTTATCACACTGACACACCACAGATTCAGGAAAAATTCTCTGTTCATAAAATATGTCAGTTATAATGAGTTTAAATGATGTGGTTTCTTGTAGTAAGTAAATGTCTTATTTTAGAAGGCATAAAAAATGAAACATTTATTTAAATGTTTTTGAAACTCTACTTAACAGCAGCATAATAATCTGTGTTAAAAATTTGTGTTCCAAACATATACTTTACTATAACTCATTTAATTCATCTGATTGACAAACATAAATAATCTTATAACTCTATTCTGGAAGAAATGTCATGTGATATATTTTAAAGCAGTAGGTTAGCATGATTGTAAAATCTGGTTACCAATATGTGTTTGCTGTGCATTGTTTTGTATAAAGCAGACAGATTTATTCTGGGGACAGCAAGTGGGATGGTGCTCTGCAGGGACACAACTCAGTGAGATCAGATATATATATATATATATATATATATATATGTGTGTGTGTGTGTGTGTGTGTGTGTGTGTGTGTGATGGCTTTTTTTCTGAGAGTCTGCATGGCTATCCAATATGATTTGTAATGATTTCTATGAATACAATGTTTTACTCTATTGACAAAATGAATGTTTGCCACAAGTTTTAATAAGTTTCCCGCCAAAATGTTAAGGGAGACAATCTGGGATGTGGGCTGTCTCATGCACAGTGTCCATGAGTTTCCTCAGAAGCTTCACTCACAGAATTTTCACAGAGAAACTGAAAGCAGTTAGTATAAACATTGACAAGGTTATCACACTGACACACCACAGATTCAGGAAAAATACTCTATTCATAAAATGTGTCAGTTATGATGAGTTTAGATGATGTAGTTTCTTGTAGCAAGTAAATATCTTATTTTAGAAGGCATAGAAAATGAAACATTTACTTAAATGTTTTTGAAAATCTACTTAACAGTAGCATAATAATCTGTGTTAAAAACTTGTGTCCCAAACATATACTTTACTATAACTCATTTAATTCATCTGATTGACAAGCATAAATAATCTTATAACTCTATTCTGGAAGAAATGTCATGTGATATATTTTAAAGCAGTAGGTTAGCATGATTGTAAAATCTGGTTGCTAGTATGTGTTTGCTGTGCATTATTTTGTGTGAAGCGGACAGATTTGTTCTGGGGACGGCAAGTGGGATGGTGCTCTGCAGGGGCACGGCTCGGTGAGATTAGATATATGTGTATATATGTATGTGTGTGTGTGTGTGCATGTATGTATATATGTATGTGTGTGTGTGTGTGTGTGTGGGTATGTGTGTGTGTGTATATGTGTGTGTGTATATGTATGTGTGTGATGGCTTTTTTTTTTTTTTAGGTAATAACGCAGGTGTTTCTGAGAATCTGCATAACTATGCAATTTGATTTATAATAATTTTTATGAATACAATATTTTACTCTATTGACAATAATGAGTTTAAGTAAATGCTCATATACAAACAATTCAAGATTTTTTTGGAAGCTGTTGATAGAATTCACATGACAGAAAATAGATGCATCTTAATGCATGTAATGTCTGAATCATATTAGCCAAAGTTTTTGATTTAAATGAATGTTAGAACATAATTTTCTCTCCTCTTGATTTCTAACATTAAGATTATTTGAATGCTATTGGAATACAAGTGTTATATATTACATAGATCTATATAATAGTATGAACAGTTTTAAAAGAAAAAAAAAAAGTTTATTTTAGTTTATATGATGCTGTTTTACCAAATGTGTAGCTTTGTCTTGATAGATAATTGAATTGAAAACTGTTAACCTCAGTTAAATATAACTAGTATTAAATTGATAAGGTGGTAGCTGAGGTACTGCTGCTTAGGGTAGGGGTTAACTTGAGTAGTAAATACTGCTCTAAGTTGGAGTTTTCAACTCAGGCGGGATGCAAGGTTTAATCCTTACATTATTTTCACTTGTTCATTGTTATATGTATATAGTTTTGACATCCACAATATATTTTGTACACTCATTGTCACTACAAACAAAATTGAATCCTATACAAAATCCCATAAGAGATTTAATAAATACAGCTATGTTTAAAGGTACACCTAAAAGAGGAGATGTAACATTATTTATCTTGTTATTTGTTATTTCGATCATAAGATTCTTGAGTTTTAAAAATGCCAAATGACATCTTTAAAAGGAATTTCTTTAAACATTAATGGATTGAATAATCCGTGTAAAAGGGCAAGCCTAATAAGATACATTAATCTACACAAGGCCAATCTAGTCTTCCTTCAAGAAACCCATCTCTTGAAAAAGATATTGATAAACTAGCCACTAATAAGTATACAGTATTGGTTAGTTCAGAGCACACTCAGAAAAAGAGGAGTGGCTATTTTATGGAATAAAAGTATGCCCATTCCTAAAACCATTAAGTCTTATCAGGATGACAAAGGAATGTTTTGTATGGTTACAATACAAATTAATGGGAAGACTTACACTTTAATTAATGTATATTGGATACCTGGAATTGGTATTAATACAGTGAAACATCATATTGATAAGATCATATCATTCTCTGTAGGGGATATTATTTTAGCTGGTGATTTTAATTGTATACTACATGAAAGTGATACTACCACTATAAAGAAAAGAAGAATTACATCTAATGCAAAACATTTAAATGATTTTGCTAATTCTTATCATTTGAATGATATTAATAATCAGATAGAGTCAAAATCATTACCATACACCTTTTTTCTAACAGATACAAAACTTATTCAAAAATAGATAGGGTCTTTATTTCTAACCAGATGGTAACAGATTTAATTAATTCCAAAATCATTTCATGTCCTATATCTGATCATAACTCAATTGTTTTCGAATTCATGATAAAAAATACTCATAATGTTCAGATCAAAAGGATACCAGCATACTTAACTCAGCTAAAAGACTATAAAGAATATATACTTTCAGAAGTACAACATTTTCTAGACATAAATAATACTCCTGAAGTCTCCATTGTCTATGTTTGGGATGCCTTAAAATCATATCTATATGGACAAAGTATCAGATGGTATAATAACAAAAGGAAATCTTGGGATAAGGAATTGTTAGATATTCAAAGTAAACTAGACTCTTATAAACATAATAATAAAGAAAATATTATGGACAAGAAAGTTATTGAAGAAATAAACAAACTAAATGAGAAATACAAAGAAATTTTAACTCATAAAGTTAAAATAACTTTAGAGAAATACAAGTTTTGTCTTATTCAATAAGCCCCAAATACTTACATAGACTTAAAAATAAAACAAAAAGATTGAATAAACAAAACCATATCAAAGAAATCTTTTCTCTAAGGAAAAAGAAGAATGTTTCTAGTATACCAGAAATACTGGATGAATTTAGAAATCACTTTCACAAGATTAACCATAACAACATTAACATGGAACCTAAAGATAAAATAAAGGAGTTTATAACCACAAACATGAATAAAAAGCTTAATAAACAACAGATTAAACTATTGGACAAGAGTATTTCATATACAGAAGTTATTACACAAATAAATAAGCTTAAATCAAACAAAGCACCGGGTAATGATGGTATTATACCAGAGATATATAAAATCCTTTCTAAAACTACATATTCATTAATACATAAGGTTTTTATTCTGGCCCAAACTGAGTTAATAACCCCCCCCATCTTGGCAATATACATTTATTTCACCAATTTTAAAACCTAATAAAGATCCAACTAGATGTTCTTCATATCGACCCATCTCATTACTTAATGTTGATTATAAAATGTTTATGAGTATTTTTGCTGATAGATTGAAGACAATTATCCCCGGCATTATAGACATAGATCAGACGGGCTTCATTGTAAATAGAAATACTTTTGATAATATAAGAAGAACTTTAACATTTTCCTATTTGCAAAATCAATTAAAGAAAGATTTAACACTTATTAGTCTTGATATAGGTTCAGCATTTGATTCAGTAAGTTGGGACTATCTGTTTACCTTACTGAAATGCACAAATTTCTCTGATGCATTTGTAAATTTAATTGAGCATTTATACAAAGGAACGCCGGCTTATATTAAGGTAGGAACACATGTTTCACAAAAAATACCCATTCTTAAAGGTGCAAAGCAAGGATGTCCACTTTCTCCACTATTATTCACTTTAGTAAGGGAGCCTTGGGCTAATTTGATTAGAAACAGTACTGACATAGAGGGTTTTGAAATAGAAGAAAATACAACATCAAAAATTCAACTTTTTGCAGATGATGTTCTAATTACATCAGCAGGATCTAATTATTCTATGCAGTCTTTATTTGATAAAATGATGAATTTTAAAAGTATTTCTAGTTTAATATTCAATGAAGAAAAAACTAAAATACTACCTATATATACACGAAAAAATACTCTCATTAGTGATTTTACTAAATATGTACCCAACTCAGGTCAGATAACTTATTTAGGTATAATACTATCTAAAGATACCTATAGTATTGAGGGAAAGGCAGTCCATACAGCCTACCTCGATCTGGCGAAGGCCTTTGATACAATACCCCACTCGGGTATCACTGAAAAACTCATCAGCTTAAATGTTAACCCATACATCACAAGATGGGTTGCAAACTGGCTGAGTGACAGAACCCACAGGGTCAGAGTTGCTGGCGCCATGTCAGACTCAAAGCCTGTCACAAGTGGTGTACCACAGGGCTCAGTCCTGGGCCCACTCTTGTTTGGCATCTACTTTTCTGAAGTACAAGCAAACACAGGAGGGTTATGGCTGACAAAGTTTGCAGATGACTGCAAACTGGGCCATAGTAGAAAACACATCTGACACAGATACCCTTCAGAAGGGTCCCACAGAAACGGATAACTGGTGCCAGAGCCATGGCCTAAAGTTAAATGCCAAAAAATGCATAGTCATACCCTTCGGGAAAAACATGGTTACCCCTAGCTACCAAATAGGTGGCAATCCACTGAGTACAGAAGAAGTTATCAGGGACCTGGGGACCCAGGTTGATAGTAGTCTGTCATTCGACACCCATGTAGCTAAAGTAGTTAGGAAGACCTTCTACATTGCCCACCTTATCATGAAGGGATTCTCATCTAGATCAAGGGAGGTCATAGTCTCCCTATACTCATCACTCATCAGACCAATGATTGAGTACAATGCCCCATTCGGAATGTATCTGACCCGACACTTGCAGCAGCTGGAGAGGCCACAAAAGTTCCTCACCAAAAGGATAAAGGGTCTCAAACATCTGTCCTATGCTGCCCGACTGAAAGAACTCCAGCTCTATTCAGTCGCTTCACATTGCTCAGAGGTGACCTTTGCCTAACATACAAGGCCATGTCAAACCCAGATTTGATGAATATGCTTCACCTCAAAAATCTAGATCCATCAGAGCCACAAGGCGGGAAACTTAAACCTCGACACGGCTATTAATAGGACGTGCTGGAGGGATAGATTCATCACCCAAAGACTCCCTATGCTGTGGAATAAAATCCCGGTATATGTGAGGCAGAGCACCTCACTGGCCTTGTTCAAGAGAAATCTTGACCAATGGATGGGAGATCGCAGATATACCCCAGGGATTACCTCAGTGTCACTGCTCAACAGAGGCACAGCAAAATAATGGGTATAGTTCCCCATACTAAAGGGGTGGCGTAAGCCACAAAACTATGGGCTAGGCTTGTAAATGCCCTCGGGCAGATAGCCTAGTATGAACCTATGAACCTATAAGATATTAAATCTATTATATATAATAACTATAATACCTGTTTTCTTAATATACAAAATCTTTTTAATACCTGGAATAATATGTTTTTTTACTATGGAGGAGAGACTTACAATTATTAAAATGATAATATTCCCCAAGATTTTATACTTAATACAATCAATAATACTTTCACCTACAAAAATAACTATCAAGAAACTGAATACACTAATGTTAAATTTCTTATGGGCACCTAATAGACCTAGGATTGCATTAAAGAAACATACTAATAGCTGGTCTCAAGGGGGTATTTCTTTTCCAGACTTTAATTTATATATTATCTCTTCTATTATAAAAGTTATTACTTTATTAATAGATCGGTCATATGTCACAAAATGGAAAGATTATTGGGAGCTAATTAGTATGCACTTCATGAAAATCTCCTTAACACATAAAAACATGATTATAAATAACTCCATGTTGTGGTTGCTAAAGGAATTTTGTACTTCACCTATTACACCTAAACATATGGTCTGTTACCCATTAAATATTATTATTAGTTATCGTAACTTTATATTCATGCACCCTAAGTATAGGGAATGGAATTTTATTGTATTCCCTATAATTTATACTCAGGGTATGCTTATGTCATCTACTTCTGAAGGAGCTCATTTAGCTATAGATAATAATCTAAAGTACTTATATCAGCTGATATCTGATAATAAAGTTAAAAATCTAGATTTCTTAAAACAAGAATTTGATCTAAGAGAAACTTGCTGGTTAGAGGTTCAGATCTTTAGACAACATCTCATTGATAGAATAGATCTAATGTCGATAACAGTTAAAGAATCTATTCCAAAACTGATTGATTACTTGATAATAAATTTACAGCATAAAGTTTCTGATAAAGGTAAACTTTCATATATACATAAAATTATCAGACAAGAAACTTTTTACAATGTAGATTCATACTGGAATTATTTCACCTCTATTAATGGGGACCCACCAACTCAACAAGATAAACAATATATATATTGGAATCTGCTTATAGAACTACATCTTCCATTGTCTGGAGACTTTATACATGGAAATTTTTACATAGATCTTTTTATACACCTTTGATGATGAATAAAATTAATAATAAAGATAATCTATGTAAGAGATGTAATGTAGAAATTAATGCTGACTGGGCTCATATGTTTTATGACTGTATGAAGTTGAAAGAATACTGGAAGTCAATTAATGAATTTTGCAGGCTCTTTTTACAGATAATTTCATTATTTCTAAGTCTCTTATATTATTCAACACACCTGTACCTCAATGTGTTAAAAAGATTAAGCTTCCCTTGTTATGGTCTATCCTAGCAGTGGCTAGGAAAATAACAACTAGAAATTGGATTTCAGATACACCTCCTTCGTTCAATGAATTTAAAAATGTTATGAATATAATGTGTCATATGGAAATAAGCACAATTAGAATGAGAACAACTAGAAAAACATCACATTTTATTGTATGGGATAATTTACAAAATTTGTTAAAAAAATTCTAATTTCAATAGCACAGTATTTTAGTTTAATTAATTGATCTGATTGTAGTGGATGTCTTTGTAAATACTTTAGTTGTTTTGTTGAATATTATAATTATACCTATTTTTAATTATTTGTATAAAATTGTTATATTTCTCTTATATGTTAAAACAATAAACTTGTTTTGAAAAAAAAAAGAAAATACATAATGCAAATCCTGTTATTCTAGCAATTTTTTCATTTTATAGGAGCAATATTTAACATCTGTCCCTAGTTAAACATATTTAAATTAGGAGCTGCAACAAGATAACCCACTGCACATAAAAAAAAAAAAAAAATTCAGTGCAAGTGAGCGAGCTATATTCATATTGTGCTTTTGGTCAGACATGATTAAAAAAGAAGTTATGCACTCACCATAACGTTCCATGTGTGTTGCCCATCTTCACCTTCATTCTTACTAGGTTGGGCTCAGATCCGATCCTTGAATCAGACTCTGCCTTTACATTCCAGTTCAAGGTCTTCTGCCAGCTCGTGGCTAAACCCTATCTCAGCATGCACCAGAAAACCTCCCCAGATCTTGTTTGCTCTTATAACAGTAGCATGAAAGTATCACAGTAAAATCAACTTCGTGTCAGATGAAGAAGTTCAGAGATCAAGGTAATCCAATTACACAGACTTGGTCTTCCAGGAGTAAAAATGGTCGGGGGAATGGAGGGTGGGATGTAAGAATGAAGGCGAAGATGGACAACACACATGGAACGTTATGGTGAGTACATAACTTCTTTATGTGTTGTTGCCCTACCTCACCTTCATTCTTACTCGGTTGGGACAGTGTCCCTAGCACCATCTTTCTTGGGTGGCGCAAGGGAGAATATTCTTCAGAATCACAGAACCAAAAGAGGCCCTGTTCCTGGAGGCCAAATCAACCTTGTAATGAGTGATAATGGTATGTGGTCTTGCCCATGGTGCCGCAGCACACATTGTATCAATTGGTAGTTTAGCCAGAAAGGCAGAAGAGGCTGCAATGGCTCTTGTAGAGTGGGCTTTAACTCTTTTGGGGAGATCTCTATTTTGAGACTTATAGATAAAAGTTATGCAATCTGAAAGCCATTTTGGAAGTGTTACCTTGGAGACCGGTGTACCTTTCTTTGAGTCTGAAAAGGAGATAAAAATCTGGTCAGATTTTCTGAATTCCTTAGTTCTCTGCAAGTAAAAACGTAACTGTCTATATGCACATCCAGTTGATGTAACACGTATTCTGCCTTATTTTCATAACTTGGGTAGAAGACTGGCAGCTCTATAGTTTGGTTCAAATTTGAGTCTGGACATACTTTGGGCAAAAAAGATGGGTTTTTGTTCATAAGGAAACCCTGTTCCTATGGAAAAGCAAGTATGGGGGCTTTATAGACTAGGCTTGCAACTCTGACACTCTTCTAGCAGAGGTAATTGCTCTCAAGAGAATAGTTTTCCATGTCAAAAACTTGAGTTTGCAAAATCATGCTGGCTCAAATGGGGGAAAAAATTAAACAAAATAGGATGAAATTTAAGTCCCATGGTGCTGGAGGGTCTCTGATAGATGGTTTTAGTAACCAAGTACCTTTAACAAAGGCTTTGCACAGTCTATGAGACATAATATTAAGGCCAGATTCACCTAAATGGAAATTGGATATCGCTGCTAGCTGAACGCTAATGGTAGCTGCAGCTGCACCTTCATTGAATAGCTTTGCTAGAAATTCTAGAAAGGAATTCACTGGGGCAGAAAAAAGGTCAATGTGATTATGAGAAGCCCTTAAGGAAAATCTTTTCCATTTGCTTCTATATATCTTTCTTATTAAAGCTTTATAAGAAGAAATTAGGATGTGCTTAACTGATGGAGAGGTTAGAAAACCTGGCTACTGTTGGAATTGGAGCAGCCAAGCTGTCAACTTGAGGGTCTAAAGGGAAGGGTGGAGTATTCCAGATGCATGAGCAAAAGGTCTAGAACTGGGTCCAGCAACCAAGGCTCCTCCCAAAGATGAGGCCACGGAAAAGAGAACCAGATTTGATGAGGCCAGTATGGGGCGATGAGTATCAAGTCCCTTCCCAAAAAATTGGCTTTCGGAAATACTTTGGGTATTAGTGGAAAGGCATAGAGGAGACCCAAGGGCGAATCATTAACAACTGCATCCCTTGGTGACTCTCCTGGAGGGGGGGATAAGGGCAAAGTAGCTGCTGCATTTGGCAGTCATGTATGTTGCAAAAGGGTTGCAGCAAGGCTGGCCCCACCTGCAGAAAATCTTTTCTACTACTTCCTGTTTCAGGGGCCACTCGGGAGGCATCAGAATCGCTCTGCCGAGCCTGTATCCTATCATGTTGGATTTCCCCTGGGATGTGCACTATCAGAAAGCATTGGGAAGAGGTCACCCACTGTCATACTTTCAGGGCCTCTAGACAAAGAGAGTAAAGATCTGGTTACTCCCTGTTTGGTTATGTACCATACAACTGACATGTTGTCTGTTAGCATTATGATAGTTCCCAATGGAAGAGTGTCCTGGAATGCTTGCAATGCTAGAAACACTGCTCTTATCTCTAGGACATTGATGTGCAAGTGGGCCTCATGATCTTGCCAGGTGCCTTGGACTGTCTTGACCAAATAATGCCCCCCCCACCCTGAGACGTGTCCTTGGTCACTGTGCCCAGTGGTTGGGGAGGTAACCATGGTCGAACTAAAGTCATGAGTGGAGTAAAGCCACCAACGAAGGTCCTTCTTGCAAGTTTCTGTTATTATCTTGCGGGACATCTGCAGTCCCTGTATCGACCACTGAGTGGACAGCAGCCACTGGAGAATTCTCATGTGCAGACATGCTAGGGGGATCAAAATTATTGCTGCTGCCATGATTCCCAAGAATTTTAGGACTATCCTTGCTTGAGCTTTTTTCTTTGTTAGAAGATTTAAAATCTGAAGTCTTAGAACTTGAACTCTTTCTGGAGGTAGTCTGGCCATCATGTTTATTAAATCTAATTCTTCTCCTATAAATACCACAGACTGAGAAGGCAGCCATGCAGATTTTTCATAGTTTATTGTAATTCCTAGGTGAGAGCAGAGCTGCAAGGTGGTGTCTCTTGTTTTTATTAGTAGATGCTTGGTGGTGGTGGTTAGGAAACAGTCATCTAAGTATGGAAACAGTCAGAATCCTAGGGTTCTCAATTGAGCCTCAACTACTGCCATACATTTGGTGAACACACTGGGGGCTGTAGTGAGGCCAAAGGACAGAGCTCGAAATTGGCAGTGACTGGTTCCCAGCCAAAAGTGCAGGGGTCTCCTGGATTGCCTGTCCATTTTTATGTGGTAGTACACATCCTGGAGATCTATAGAGCATATCCAATCGTCTTGTCCCAGAAAAGGAGTATTGACTGCAGTGTTACCATCTGGAACGTGGACTTTCTTACTGATTTGTTTAGATTGCTGAGATCCAGAATTGGTCTCCAGTCCCCTGTTTTCTTTGGGACTAAAAAGAATCTTGAGTAAATTCAGGATCCTATTTGGTCTGTGGGGACTGTTTGGATGACTTTTGTTTAAGCAACTTTTGAATTTCCAAAGTTGCCTGTTCCCTTTGGGTGGAATGTCTTGCACTTTTTTTATGTTTGGAATGGGGAAGGAAAAGGGTATGGTGTAACCTCTGGATATGATGCTTTGTACCCATTTCTCTTTTATTTGTTGCCAGGCTTCTGGGTACAAAGATAAGTAGTTTCTGACTGCCTCCAGAGATGGACAGGTGGGCCTCCATTCAGGAGTGCTGACAGGGCTTACCAAAGAAAGAACTGCTGTCATCCTGATTCTGCGGACCCCCTCTGCCACATGGCTGGCATCTTCCATTACTACTTCCCCCACTGCCCCTGGGGGAAGATTCACTACATGTAGCCTGGAGAGCTGAGATTTTTGGAACCACATTTTACCACTTCCTTTCTGAGCTTTGGGATAAGGTTTGGTAGGCATGGAAAAATGGACTCCTACGGCAGACGGTCTTTCCTTCTTGCTCACACCCGGTTAGTGTGTTCTTGACTTTGAGCCTGGACAGGGATGAGCCATCAAACGGGGCATTCACAAAGGAAGATTTAAAGGGCTTTGCAAAGTCACATAAGCACATCCAAGAATGTCTCCTTAGGGAAATTCCTGAACCCGCTGCTCTACTTGCTCCATCCACTGCATAAGAACTCAGTCTCATGGAAGAATTAACAACTGAGTTTAAGGTAAAGAGCTGAGAGGATACTTTATCTGAAACCCCTTCAGCTACTGAACCTTGGAGAGGATCTCCTAGCTCTTTCAGGAGGTCTCTCTGTCTTCTTTTTCTTTCTGCTTTTTCCCCAGTTAGGGGTTGCCACAGTGGATCACCTGTCTGCTTATGACTGGCAGTGAAGTTTTTATGGTGTTGAGTTGCCAGCCCGGTGCCCAACCTTCCATGGAAGGCACACACATGCATGCACTCACTCCTAGGGCCAATTTAGAGGATCCAATCCACCTGCAGCATGTCTTTGGGATGTGGGAGGAAACCGGAGCACCTGGAGGAAACACACGCGACCACAGGGAGGACATGCAGACTCTGCACAGAAGGCACCCCAGCCGAGGATCGAACCAGAGAACCTCTTGCATTCAGGTGGCAACAATAACTGCTACACCACTGTGGCCGCCCTCGTCTCTCTGTATGCTTGCAAAATAAGTAAGGTAATTCAGTGAACTGAGGGAAAAAGTCGCTGAAGAAAAAATGCACTTTCCATATCTGTCCATTATCTGAGACTTCTTGTTCGGTGGATGAACAGAAGAAGATGCCTCAGAGTTAATTCTTGGTGGATGCCACCACCACTGTAGCATCTACTGGGACTCCCTTGGTTACAAAGGTTCTTGTCTGATGGAGATGTGAATGTGATAAATTTGTTTGGCCTCCTAGGAACCGGTTCCACTGAATCTGGAGACTCCAACACCTTCCAAGAAATTAGGTCCATAAGTTCATCGAAAGGTTGAGACACCCAAGTGGAGGAAGGGTGAGATCCAAAAGCCTTCAGGTATATGGACTCCGCTGTTGAAGGGTTGGTGGAATTCCAGATGCCTCTCTGTTTCAGCAGTTTCAGGATGTCTCCAAAGGAGACATCATCAGGAGGCCACCATGGGGACCCTTCAGCTTCATTGAGGTCCGTATCAGAAGTGATGGACTCCTCTAGGGAGTCTAAATGCTTCCTTTTGCATAATCTCTTCTGGGGGACCTCTTCAGACGGGTACTCTGGGGAGGTTTCAGAAGAATGGGGGGTGCCCTGTGGGGCATCCTAAGGCTTAGGATCTCTGTGTCCCTGTGAATGCAAGGGTATAGAGGCAACCACCGGTGCTTGGGGGGGGGGGTAGAACATCCTGAAATGACAGCAGAGCTGTCTGTGGAGACAGCCCACTCATCACCTCAAAAGCCTCCCATCCCTTATCCGAGGATATCCCTGAATCCAAAGTTGTCGAGGGAACCCCCGGAATCAAGGACGATGGGCCCGAGGCTGAGGTAGGAGCTGAGCTCACCTGAGCTGATACCCCAAGAGGCAAGGCGGGATCCGACAACTGTCCAATCTGACTCGCCTCCCTGAACCTGACTGGAGAACGTCAGCTCCTAGAGTCGTCGAGCTCCGATGGAGTCAAGAACATCAGAGCAATGGTCGGATCTGAAGATCCCATCATAGGTTTTGGATATGAGGGTTCCAACATCAGGTCTGGATTTTCTGACTCCGAAGTCCAGGGTTGGATCAGAGGAGGAATCGGAGCAGAAGAGGTGGATGCAGTAGGATCCAAAGCCCTCGGGGTTGGATCCAACAACCTGGCCAGTGTCGGTGTCTTCAACAGCCTCTGTATCACTCAATCCACGTAGTCATCGGAAAGGCTCCTGGAAGACCAAGTCGAGGGGGTTGGAGACTTAGAATGCTGTAATACTGGTGACCCCAGTGTAGGAGTGAACGGCTCCAAGACTGGAGACCGGCTCCAAATTTCAAGCTCTACTGGCACCGAGACAGACAGTGTAGGAGCTGAAGATTTTTCGGATTAGATAGACTTTGGATCCAGTGTAAAAGTTTTGGAAACCTTTGTTGACTGTTCAGATAAGGTAGAAGAAGAACATCTCTTCCCAGACTTGTCAGATTTTGAAGTTGGAGACTTGTCAGTTTTAGATAAACCTGGAACCTTCGCCTATAGCCTCTGCGAAGGGGGATTTCAATAGTCCTTTCAATATCAACTTGTTCTTCCTCTCCAGGAGAGCTCCATGGTTAAAGGCATGGCAAACAGAGCAGGACTCCTGGAGATGGACAGCTCCAAGGCAATAGACGCAAAGTGTGCGTCTAGCACTTAAGGACATTTTCTGCCACATCCCTCGCATTTTTTGAAACCTAATGGTTCCGAATCCTTATTAGACATTCTGACAGAGACAAAGGTAGCAAAAGAACAGAGAAGTTTTTCAGAACAACAACAACTTTTTTTTTAAACACTAACAGCAGTTATATGAGGGAAAATAGACGGAAATAAAGGCTGGTACAGCCTTCTAACTTAAACAGGCTATGCCTGGGAGACGGAAAGAGAAAGCCCTCTAACTTAAACGGGCTAAAAGGAAAGGCAGCTGTCTAATTAAATGAACTGTCTTCAATGGGACTTCAGAAAGAGAAAAAACAGCAAATGACAGGAATAAGAGCCCTCTAACTTAAACGGGCTATTTATCTTTTAAAAGGAGAAGCCGGGAGAGGGACAACAAGGCCTGAACGGAAGATGACAGCCAATAGCAACAGCCACACAATACGGAAATGAAACTATCCAGTAAAAAATTAACTATCTGAAGATGAATAACAGCCAACAATAACTTATTTCCAATGTTGAAGAGTAAAATAAACAATGTACTTAGCCAGAGCTAGCAGAACGAGCACCCAATTTTGTTTAGCGGCAAATGAGACCTGGGGAGGTTTTCTGGTGTATGCTGTGTTTGGGTTTAGCCACGAACTGGCAGAAGACCTTGAGCTTGAATATAACGGCTGAGCCGGATCTGAGGATCAGATCTAAACCCAGCCTAGTAAGAATGAAGGCGAGATAGAATAACAACACATCAATTATTTAAGCGATCGTGCATTGATCATTTGTTGGTAAGCCAAAAGATCATGGAAAAGCTGCCCAGCTATTCCAAAAGCAAAACTGATGTTCTATGTTTGGATTGGTGAGTTGAGAAGAACCATGACACTTGTGTGGCACCAGTGTGTAAAAGGATACTGTAGCAGAGAACTACCCTATAGGGAAGCTAAGAAACTAATTTTAGTACAAATATAAAACAAGTGAGCCAGCACAGGGTCAATCAAAAGGTAATCATTTAATAGCCAGCAAAACAGACTGCTGAAAATAATTGTTTGAGATTGACCAAATGACAGATTGATAGTTAAGTTTCAGAAAATTATAGGTTTTATACATTTCAGTTAAAACAACAGCCATCTATATGGGATGTAACCAATTAAAGTCCAGATCACTGTTCTAATTGTAAATTTAATGACGTCTTCCCCATGTTCATGATAACAATGAAATTTAACTTGGTGGATTAGGAGTCCTGATTTTTCAGTTATTCTTTATAATATCAAAAATAAACTTTTAAATACAGTAGGATGCACATCAAACTGTCTGTAATACAACATATTTTTTAGAAATCACTGTGTAATGATTTTACACACCCTATAAACCAGATCAAAGCATCATTTACAATATTACTTTTTAAACAAATAATGCATTATGCATATTGACATTATGTGACTATCGAAATTATACATAAAACGACATGAAAAAGAAAATAAAACTGATATTAACACAGATGATCAAAGGTGTAACCAGGCATATATTTTGTACTCTAATGAATACATTTTGCTAAGCATCACTTAGAAACAATGTTACATTTCAGGTCATAATAAGTTTACAACTATTTAAATTAGTGCCCCAAACAAGTACATGGTTAGCTAAACAGTAAATTTAATAGAGCAGTGGTTCCGAAATTTTGCAAGGAAGGAAAATATTTTGACGGACCCCTATCGGCGGCGCTACACATACGTTGCATTTGGATCAACCCTCAAACCCCCCAATCAGCCCCCCCCCCCACAACCACACAGCCATTTCAGTGTCCCATTACTTGGTTAATTCTCCCCAGTTGCAATAAACACTGTTCATAATTCTCAGTGTGCATACTGCTTTCTGCTTTACTTTTACAATGATTACAGATGTTTGGAGTTAATTTAAAACTTGTATTTCAAATTTTATAGTACAAGCACTGATGGACATTTGCTAAAACTAAACAGACATTTGCTAAATCTAAACAAAGCAATATAGTCTCAATGAAAACAGACTTAACATTACAACTACTCTGCCTCTGAAACTCATATTCACTGAAACAGCATTGAAACCCACATTCAAAGAAAATGCATCTGGCCAGTGGCGGATTAAGTTTACCTTTGGACTGTTTTCAAAGCATAGGTCCCTTGTGAACATTCGTAGGAGCATGCAAAAGCTCTTTGATTTACCTTTGTGATTGTATAATTAAATTTTAATACACAATAATTAAATTATATCCCTTGTAATAATACAGCACCACTTGGTAGTACACATTTTAAATGTATAGTTCTGCATATTTTTCCAGTAAGCAGTGAAAAAAACATTTGAACCAATAATGACAAAACTGCCCAATTAAGAACATTTCAACCATAAAGGCCCACTCAAACTTCTGTCATTACAATCCACCATTATCAGTCAATATGCACAATCTCTGCAGAAGTAAGTCATCTGAATAATTCCACCTTAAAGAGATATGTAACTAATGAAAAGGTTGCTGCTGGCAAACAACTTTATTTCAGTGTTTCATCTACAAATTCATTGCCAGCTGCCCTTAAAGAATAAATTACCTACTTAAAAAAATGGTAAGCTGGTAATATTGCATGGATGGCAAACTGAAAACAGGTTTATGGTTACTAGGCATCTCATCCAAAAGAGGACATAGTATTCAGGACTTCAGTACTCACCCCCTAAAAATGCAAAACAGTATCAACAATCCATCAATATGCTGGGGGAGTAGAACCACAGCATTCTGCAGTAAAATGCAAGCATGCTACTTGTTGTGCTACTAACACAGCTTTAAAAGGCTGCACCACAATAGTGATACTATTTGCTAAATAGCTAAACAAATCTGTTGCACATTGTAAACAGACTTAGCATGAGCAGCAGTAAACTTCCCTTGAAAAACACAATTTTATTAGAAACAGACTGAAAATATGAGGCAAAAATATGGACATTATGCAAAAACCTGGACAGCTGAAGGGTATTGCTGCCTACCTCTTACACAAACCTCTTTCCCTCTCTCACACACACCTCCCTCCTAAACACATACATACATACACACCATCCTGCCTCCTCCCTCTTACACATACACCTTCCTGCCTTCCTCCCTCTTACACACACACCTACCCGTCTCTCTCCCTCTTATACACACACACCTACCCGTCCCCCTCCCTCTTACACACATATACAGCTACCTGTCTCCCTCCCTCTTATACACGCACGCCTACCTGTCTCCCTCCCTCTTAAGATAACATTCCCTTAGCTACCTGCCTACCTCCCTCTTACACACCTCTACCTACCTGCCTTCCTCTTACACACATACACACACACCCATATGCCTGCCTCCCTCCCTCTGACACACACATACACACACACCTACACGCCTGCCTCCCTCCCTCTTATACACACACACACACACACACACACACACACACACACACACACACACACACGCCTACCTATCTCGCTATTACACACACAAAGACATATGCACACAATACCTCTCAACCTCTTCAGTACAAGAAATATAGACAAACCCTGTCATAATGTGGGGAACAAAGATCCAAAGCCAAGGATAAATTTTAAATGTTGCTCTTATAAACTTAGAAAGTTGATAAAACAAGTTTTGAATTAATACGAATTTTCTGAAACGTATGAAATCTAAAGCTCAGAAGTATGCCATTATTTTCTTCAGTCCTCAATGATTTCCCACAGTAACCCCATTTTATGCGAAACAGACCAAATAAGGCAAAACTATGGCACACACTGTGAATATCTGGTCAACTGACAGCTACACTAAGGCACCGCTTCTTATTAAAGCCTTGATAAAAAAAAAAAAAAGATAATACCTTCAAGTTCTGTCAACAAGATCATCTGGATTGATCATCAGCTCTGCATTAATTTCTATTTGCTGGCAAAAGGGAGAGAGCAGACCCATACCCATACAGCGACCAACATAAATCGGGGACCTGTCTTACTTGGAGGGAACAGAACAGTTTTTTAAATTTCCCTCCAGTTCTAACTGCTGGCAGAAAACACAGGGCAGGTGAGCAGCTGCTCACTGTCAGCCGCAAACACGGATGTTGTTCCTTCCTCTCCTCTAAAAACTAAGGGCAAGCAGCTGCTTTGCCACTGCTCACCTGCAAACAGGGACGTTTTTCTTTTTTTTTTTTTTTTTTTTTTAAATAAATTGTGGATGAGCGGCACGACTTTTCTTTCTCCATTTACAGGGTCGGGTCATGGATGATGCACGAAAGCTAGGTGGGTGCAAGTGAGCTTGCGGACACCTTGAGTTTATCGTATGGACTCCAGTTTTGGAAACAATGTAATAGAGGGAACAAATGAAAACAAAGCATATATTTTTAGATGAAAACAAAGCATGTACATTTAAGTGCTTAAGGGGCAACACACTGAAAAGATTTCTCCATGTTTAGGTAATTATACATATCTCTTCATGTCTGAGCTCAGTGCTCACACTCTTAAAATTAGAAAAACTGTTTTAGGTTAAACATCAAGCAAGCACTTCAGGCTTCTTTTGCTTACAGCACACAAGAGACATCTTTATGTGCACATTTTAGAAATATTTACATTTTATCTCCTATGAAAGTTCCAGTCACAATAAGAGAAACCATTTAAAGATGTTATCAATTGTCTCCTGTGCACATTTCATCCCTACCTAATTTTGAAACTACTCCTTAAATGGAATTTTAGCAAAATGCAAAAATTAACTCATTCTGATCATTCTACATCTTGGAAAGAGAGGAGGAGGATAAACATATTTTAATTTAATAATATATAAATAACAAACGTTTAAAGACCATTATTCTCAAAGCTTGAGCACTGCTCTGGCCACAACAGAGAAATGCGTGTGCGTGTTCATGAATTTGTGTGTTACTAGCACATCTCCTTATGCCATAAGCTTGAACTGCACCCAGATAGAACTTTGCATGACTGAGTTTTGCTTCAGTAGGCACCTCATTTCTAAGGCTCAAAATTGTAACACAGTCTAAGATACTACTTATAGGCTTAGGAAAGTTGCTGGACAAATTAACTTTAGACTGAAGAGCTATCAATTTCTAAATGCAAAAAAGGAAGAAATTAGGATCTGATAAGCAATGATAATTATATTACAATTAACAGGAGAATGCTAATTTTGCACTGGATGGCAACAATGTATGACTGCTTAGAAATCATATTCACTTGTGGTACAAGGATTGCTTGCCATCAAGACAAGGGTCAGCACCACAGAAGGACCTTGTGGATCATATTCGAGCTTCTTGAACCACTCAACACCTTCCCAGTACTTCAGAAAGAAAAAGGAACAATCAAGAAACCTGCTCTGCCAAGATATGATTAAGCCTTGCCAGGAAACTTCAAGACTTCAGTCAACATAACAAAATATGGGCATGCTTGACACACCGAAAAAAATGGACTCCACTCTAGACGACACCACTTGTAAAAAGAACACTAAATCCATAAAATCCTGGAATCCAATATCAGAATGAAGGTCACCTATTGCCTAATTACTGCTGAAAAGTGTGATGTTATGGCGATAACAATGAAGTCACAAAATCACTTTCATGGCTCTGAGACAAAGTACGTGGACAGCTGGACATGTACATTTCCATCAAGCCTTGCATTCAAAGAAAACCATGGTAAAAATGGTAAAAAGCCAGCATAATGAGGTCTGTATATAGGGTAGAGAGTTAAATCTTTTGCCTTACCTTGTTGTTCAGTTCAGTGTGCATTTCTTGATTTTGTATACGCATACCTTTTGTAACATTAAGTATATGGTAATGTTTTGCACTTTGTACTTTATGACCACTCTTTAAAAAAGTGGTGCGTGTCTGTCTGGAATAATTTATGGGCTGTGGTTGAAAT
Source organism: Protopterus annectens (assembly GCF_019279795.1). NCBI lineage: Eukaryota > Metazoa > Chordata > Ceratodontiformes > Protopteridae > Protopterus > Protopterus annectens. Next base: position 137,648,076 of record NC_056734.1, read on the forward strand.
GGGTTCACTTGGAATTAAATCACTATGCAGTTATTATAAATAAATAAATCATTTAATATCCACAGTTAAAAAGAGAAATACATTTCAAGCAGAGTATGCAGTCAGGCTGTCTTATATATGTTACACTGCCATATCCACATAGCCAAAATGTGTTTAGTAAACCTCAGTCATAGATCTGAAGGCCAAACTTTCAAATCCTCGACAGGAAAAGGCAATCAAATGAAACCCTTCCATTACAAAAGCTTTCCAATAAGAAAAATAAATTTCACCCAGCCTTTTTGCAGGTGTGCTTCAAATCCACCATTGTGTTTCAACACAGAAATGCTTTGCATCCAGTGGTTTTCAAAACAAATCTCAACTTGTAGGAAGGGCTTCAAAACAACTATATACTCATTTTAGAGAGGGGGCTGTTGAATCAACTCTGATGTTTGACAAATTCAACAAATATTTCAAGAATTTTAAGATAAAACACAATGATCAAACTGCTAAATCCAGGGTAGCCATATGCTGAACCAATCAAATATTAAGGACCAACTTGATTGTGTTTCTAGATGAGATAACAGTTAGACAAGTTCAAGTGGTTACTTACATAACTCCAATAAAGTCATTAAATTCTTCACTGGCACACACCAGGAATGCAGCAGCACTCTGTATTACTCCTATAATGCCTCAGCTTAAAGCATTAGTCTCTCTTCAGCTGTGGCAACTAGAATGCATGCTCAGTAACTGCACTCCCAAGGACTGCCCCTTCCTATTTTTTTAAACCAAACTTTAAAGTTGTCAAAGATCAAATAAAACGTAAAATGTAATAATTCCGATAAAGCATTATTGTATCAATCTCAGTGGAACACTCTTCAGGAAATCAACTAAATAACCAATTCCAAACAAGAACCATTCATAAAAGTCCTTTTCTTTTAAATAGCTGGGAGATATTACTTGCAAAGGTTAAGAATAATAAATATGAACAAAATGGATAATTTTTTTGACCATCGAGACTATTCTCCTTAAAATAATTTATGACTTCACAAGTGATAATACACAACAAATTTTTCAAACAAATACATACATTTTTGGCCAAATTCATAAGGGAATCTAAAACAACAAGAATCTCATAACAAAAACTTCCATTACCGAAACTAAATGGGGGCCTAAACTTACCGGAGTTTAAACTATACTACATCATTACCATTAGAAGTAGCATTCTAAGGATAACAGAATAAACCCCTTTGCATAATACATGGACTCCAATGTGGTTGAAAACATATTATAATTATATCAAATATCTAGACTTTAATCCTAGAGCTCTGCCTTTTGTAACCAAAAAAGAAATAACTGCTCGCAAGATCATGGACCTGCTAAAACACTTCATTATTATACTTCAAAAGTTGTTTATCTACCTTGATCTTGAGATAGCAATGGATATCCTTCAACCAATCCATAAAAACCCAAACCTGAAAATTAATAACAATGTTAAACCTAAATAACTATCCTTTATTAAAAGACATTAGAATTCAAGACCTTTAGCCTTACCATAACTATACTATACAAGAGCTAAGATCTCAACTCAACTTACCAAAATTATACACGGTCATCTTGAGACAAATTAAAGAAATATGCTCCAAATACCTTCAAAAAGCTAAATTAACAAAGGCAGATATGTGAAACAATATGGAATATAATGCTAACCAGTGGGAAAATTATATCCAACACACAAATTAATATCAGAGATTAAATCCCAGGACACCACACATCTCTAGCTATTGGTGAAAAAATAATGCATTAATAACTGAACAATTAAGCCAAGCCTTAACCCTAATCCTTAATGCAATACCTCTGAAAAAACTAACATACACTCAACTCATGATCAGCAATAATGCTCATCTTAGTATTACACAAATTCAACTCATCTAAATCACCTGACTGTCCTCATTGTGAATCACAGGAAGATGATCTAATCCACATGTTTTGGAGTTGTAAATGCGTATTTAATCTATGGAACTCAGTAAAAATCCCACGACAAAACCCAGGTTATGAAAAAACACTTACTTGGGAATTCACACTCCTTCACATCTTACCTTCAGATATACCCAAAAACAAAGCAAACATTTATATCACATTATTTCTAATAATAAAACTATACATTGCTTCCAAATAGGGGGACCGATTCAACATAAACTGGAATGATTTAAAAAAAAATGGCAATTAGACATCTACTGGCCCAGAAATGGGTAAGTGACACAGAGCGATACACTGAAGAAACTAGAAAGATGGGAACAGACCTTTACCTTACCACTAGCGTACCCCACCCTCTTTATCATAAGGACTTTGATCTTTACACACATAGTTACATTTCTAATAGATAAGTGACACTGTGAAAGTAAGAAATATCCACATTATTGTAAGCTTACTGATTCACCTTGAAAATAAAGTATATGACACCTTTGTACAGTTGTAAATAAGTTAGGTGTTTATGTATAAATCGATTCTGTGTACCTGCAATTCTTTACCCAATGTATATTACCATGGTTTTTTATTTTATCTGTATTCTTATGACTTGAAAAAACAAAGTATTTTGAAAAAAATGGAAGATTTTTTTGATGCCTGTACAGAACTATGCGCTAAACAATGCTGAAATACTAACTATTCAAATATAGGATGTCCACCCTCCATTTTTGAAGAAGGCAGCAACAGCTCTAAATATCTAGTGCAGACAGCAGGGTCTGTATTATAACATCGAAGAGGCATTTAAGCGAATGCCTCTTCATTGACACGTAAAGACTGAATGCACTAAAGCACGAATGGTTAAAACAGCGCATTCTTTCTCAGGCTTGCACAAACACACACACACACTTACAACATAACTATGTGGGGGGCTCTGCTCCCACACCCCCCTAACTAAATATACCAACTCCGAGATTACACTACAGTGGAGAAAAGGGCAACACTGTGTAGTTGGCCAACTACATCTTTGCCTTGTAAAGTTCATAGGTTGGTACTAGGCTATTGGCCTTAGGGCCTATACAAGCCTAGCCATAACAATTCCCTGGCTATTTCTTCCCACACTATTTACTTCCCTGGACCCCTGTCTAGTAGGGCAACTGACATGATCCCTGAGGTGAATTTCCTTTCTCCCATCCTGTCATCAAGGTACCTTTTGAAGAGGGCCAAAGAGATGATCTGCTTGACATGTATGGGCAGTATAGGTTCATAGTATTGATAGAATCATTTAAATGCATTTCGATGAATACGTGCCACTTATTTGGTGTTCGATATTATGTTTCGACATTGTAATATAGACCCCAGACAGCAATGTAGAAGGTAATCCAAAGGGTAATAACAACAAGCAGTAGGACACATTACCCAACTTGATGGGGTATTTTAGAGCAAAACAGTTAAGGCTCTTATACAAAGCACAAGCAGCAAACTATAATTCAAAGTGGAAAGGAATGATGATGATACAGGGAGGAATTTTAAGAAATAAGGAGAGATTTGGATTTTGGATGCAGACCCTTAAGGAGAACAACAAAAATCATGCAGAGTATTATATTCCTAAAACAGCAGGGAGTATTCTAAAAACTAAACCAGCACGAGAGTGGAGAAAGGAGATTCTGTCGATAGAGATGACTGTGGTTAGGGATACAGATAATAAGGATGAGGGGGCTGGAATTTATTGGAGAAAACTGGCAAAGGAACCAAGGTATTGGAAGCAAATAACTAGAAAGGGAAAGGTAATAAAATGGAAGAGGCCACACATTTATTTGGCCCGCAGGTTAGAGATTGCTTTCCCTAGCAAGGGTTGAGATCAGAGCATAGACAGAGAAAGAAATAGGAGGGTCCTAAATGAAAGATCAGCACTGGTAGAGTTTTTAATAGAATCCAGAACAGACGCTGCCCTTAAAAATGAAATAATTCGTGAAGATTTAGGATCTTTGCCTGGAAGTATTTTCATAGATATTTTTATACCCAAAGTAGATGAATTTTTCCTCGGGTAGATAGCAAATGCTGGTGATGTGATAGGTAAGAAAGAGGTGGCTGGGAACATACTTTTTGGGAGTGTAATGAGCTGGCAGACTTTAGGGATTCCACGCAGACTGCTCTGTCAGAGATGCTGGGTGAGTGGATTGGATTGACTGGGGAGATGATTTTTTGAGCTATGATATAGAATTGGAATTGCCTAGACATAATAAAGCCTTACTGAGTCTAATTATGGTGGCTCCAAAAAAGAAGTTACTAGAAAATGGAAATCAAAGTCTAGACCAACTTTATTAGAAGTAGTAAATATAATAACAGAGATAAAATAACTGGAATTAGGATCTTTAGTAAAGGAAAGGAGCAAACTACATAGGAAAAAATGAGAATTGTGGGAACAATAAATGCAGAGAAGGAACGAGGTTTAAAAGGCAGGATTTGAATGAGCCATATAATGCTTAACTGACATTGACTGGATAGATTATAAGTGATGTATAATGTCTGCAACTAAAGAGGTATCATTTTGTTTGTTTTCCATTTATATGAATGTAAAATTGTCTATGTCATATGTAATAATTTAATAAAGATGTTTAAAAAATAAAATAAAGAACCAGTAGGACACCTACTGGAATTCTATCTGCTGTGATCCATATTTTGTGAAGTGATGAAAGGCAGGTAGATATGATCAATCTACAATTACACATCTGGAATATGCAACTGTACCCATTCAATTCTTTTACATGGGAATTACAAATTCAGACCCCTAACATTGAGAATATGTTTGAGAGCTGCCATAAAAAGATTACTATGCAAAATCATGGAAAAACACCCAACCTTGCTGGTAGAGCGTCTCTGTATCTTTTTATTGAGATAAATGGAGGACGGATATTGTGGAAAGAAGCGTTAATACAGCTGCAAAACAATAGCACTTTAGAGAATGAGGAAGTGGAAATGGTGGGTTCATTACTACTATAACTTTTCTCACAATCAATCCTCAGAGGTGAACATGGGAGGTAATATTGTGTTGGGGCTGGGAACAATACGGTCATTGTTTCTTTTACTTTTCTCACAGATCTCAGAGGCGTGCGAAGGTTACTACAGCTGGAGTAGGGGCAGTGTATTCCCTAGGAGTAAGAAGCTCGAATGCATCACTGCAATTGATATTTTTTCACTTTCCTCACGGTCACACACCAGGTGCTTATATAGGTGGTTGCCTGTGGGGAGGGGGGAGAGGCGAAGCGTGAGGAGACATGCTATGTATATGTATGACAGTGGTCACTTAAAATACATGACTGTGGCCACTTGAACCTCTGCTTTCATTCCAATCTAACATCAAAGGAATGCAGAGACAGTAACTTTTTTTAAGGGGAGGTCAGAAGTCAGTATTCCCAGATAGGATTTATGCATCCTCTCAAACATTTGAATTGTGTGTTTACTGCAAGCTACTTTTCTGTCATCTTTGAACATTAAGTTTTGGGCACAACTTAAATCTTCCTTAAAAAACAAATAAGACTAAACTTTTTTTCTTACTCAAGATTTTTGTTCAGGCCACCACTAGATCAAAAGGTCAGAAAAAATTAGCTAAAATACACCTCAGAGCATCTATAACTCTATGGCTTTGAGGGGGGCTGGCAGCCTCCAGAACCCTAGCTTATTCCCTACACAGTTATTTCTGTGCTACCTTGGCAAGGTAAGGTGTGTTGATATGATGCAAGGAAAAGTAAAGTTGAACAGCAACACTGAATTGCTTTTATTAAACATAATTTTTATTTAAACCATCACTGGATGAAAGTTTGTAAAAAAAAATTAAAATGCACTTCACAACATATGCAAAACCATGGCTTTTAGAAATAGCTGAAGAGTAAGGCAAAATACGAGAAAAAGAACAAAGTAATGCGCATGGTGTGGGTAGTCCAGGACTGGAGGGAATGTGGGGGCACTACAGCATGTGTGTGTGTGTGGGGGGTCAAACAGTAAATAGAGGGGGTGCCACGGAGCTCATTGACTAGATCATTATTTTACCATAGACCAGCCCTGTAAATTGGGTCGCTGAAATACATCATCATTAAAACTAATTGCCAGTCACTGTGAATGTCCCTTTGTGCGATGAGCCAACAGTGTGTTGAACATCGGCCTATCATAATGTAAGTGTACTGCAGCTACAGTTCACTGTGCATGTACTACTCCTAAAACTCTACAGCATAAACTAAAAGGTTGCTTTGGAGGGGTGACCGTGACAGGTAGATGCTTAGACTGGAAGTGTTCACAGGGGACATACCACCCTGTACACAAAGGAAGTCTTCTGAATAATAAACATATACCTGAACATGAAAATTGCATTTCTAGACAAGCATCTGAGTGAAGCTGAATGCAAGCATTTTTTTAATCTAGATGGAAGCCATTGGCATATGCAAACTTTCATCAGATACTGCCTGTCTCTGTAAATTTGAACTAACTAAACAAGTAATAAATAAATATACATTTGAAGTAGGACAGAACTCTCAGATCTCCTCCACTAAATCTGCAAATGCACTATCAAGCAATAAAAGGAATACTTGGTTTTGCTTGAAAACCAAATGTTTAGCTTTGAAGCTGGGAACTTCAGTATTAATGTAGTCAGCTTGTGGGGGGGGGGGGCACCACCCCCATGGTGGAGCATACAGGGGGTTCATCTTCCCATATAAGTAACATATTAAACATTACTGTATGCACTAGTGCTTCAGTTAATATTTAAGGTTACCTCACATTGTAATACAAAACATCAAAGTTCATTCAGCAATACACAGACTTTCACATTTATATTTAAAGTAATGTTACTATAAAAAAATATTGCAGGTTAACAACTGAATTTAACAGATTCAGCTATATGACAGCTGAATGTGTGCCAAGTACCTGTACTTCAGTTTACCTACAGTCCACAATAATGAAATAACTTTGCTAACGCCAAGACCAGAGAGTTGCACTGTAAGTAAATGGGACGTTAAGCACCACATGCAAAGGATCACTGTGAAAGCCACTTTCTCTACACACATAAGAGTATTCTGTACCAGGTAAGACAGATCTATCCAACCATCCACAACCCCGTTTTCCCATTTTTGTTCATGGAGTCGAAGCATCACATCAAAAGTGACTATTACCTAGAGCTAATGTTCTAACCTTCGGGCGGCTAGGACTGAAGACAAATATTTTATTTATTTTGAGTAAGCAAGTGGACTGAGGATGTTGGGACTGAGACCAGAGACATTAGACACCATTCTATATTTTTCATGTGGAGTCTTGCTAGGGACATTATGATAATTTCAGATGCCATGAGAACCAAAATCCTGAGGTAATCCCTCACAGTGACCAAAAACTGAGTGGAAAACCTTAGAAACAGATCTAGATATAGATCTATTTTTTCCTGTGGAAGAAAAGCTCTTTTAACTGAGTCATCTAGCTGACACCTCAAGAACACAAACTTGTGTGAAGGAGTCAAAAAAGACTTATGAATGTTCTCTTGGAAACTCAAGCTTGTATAAGAGATCTCTCACCCAAGTGAGAGATTCCTTACACTTTGAAAAAGACACTGCAAAGATAAGCAAGATATCTAAATGTGGGCACCCTGTAGCTTTGAAAGAGCTATAACTGGAGCTAGATACTTTGTTAACACTCTTGGTGCAACGGATAGTCCAACATGCAAGACAGAAAACTGATAGAGATCCAGATACACAAAACCTTAAACACCTGAAGTCTGGATGAATACAAATGTCAAGTTAAGCATCTTTTAAATCTAGTGTTGCAGAAAGTTGAATGAGGAATAAGAGGTAATAGGTTGTGAACTGACATCAGTTTCAATTTAGGCACCTTCACAAACAGGTTTATGAAATAAAAGATCCAGATATAGTCTCCAAGCATCATCTTTCTTTGGCAACAAAACAGCCTTGTATAAAAACCTTTCTTCACCTGGAAAGGAGGAACTAGTTTTATCACACTGTGACTGCATGTGATGGAGAATAGGGGGAAATAAGAGAGACTGAGACTTGTCTTAAACCAGAAATCCATGATAATGAAATTACAGCACCAGGCTACAATATAATTCGTAGTGACAGATTAGGAAAAAGGGGTGGGGGAGTAGGCATACTTTACAAAAATCACCTCATCTAGAAAAACTAGACATCACAACCCCAGACCTAGAAAATGTTGAACTCACCCTCACTAAGCTAAAAACTTAACCCAAATAAATATATCAATATTATAGGGTGCTATATCTCTCCAGGCAACAATATTTCCATTACAGAAAATCTCCTAAAATGGATATCTAACTCCCTCCCACAAGAAAACATCCTATTAGGTCACCTTAATTTTGACTGGCACAACTGCTCCAGTCAACACCCACTCTCCCACATCAACCTACATGGACTAACCCAACTTATAACTTTCCCCACTAGAACAGACAAAAGAACCAAACATCAGTCCATACTGGACTGGATACCTATATCCCATCCTTCCCAAATATCCCCAGCAGGGTGTCTACCAGACACCCTCAGTGACCACCACCAAGCTACATTTCTACTAAGAAGTAAAACACCCCAACTGACCCAAGTAACTGTGAGAGAAATTAGGAACAAAAAACATTTTAATCTATTAAACTTTAACAATGACCTAAAAAGGTGTAACTAGACCCCCCCCCTAAAAAATTAGCTCACGATGAAGCAGTACTATACTTCAATACAACTTTCACAAATATACTTAACCATCACCCCCCCCCCCCCCGAATCACTAGAATTAAAACTAAACATGTCCCATGGCTAACTTTAGATACTAAAATGTTCTTCAAAAATAGAAACAAAGCCTGGACAAACTTTCGTAAAAGCAAATCCTAATTAAATAAACAGAAATACCTTGAAATATGTTGTTGTGTCTTTCGGCTTATCCCGGTTAGGGGTCACCACAGTGGAACTCCGGTCCGCTAATGTTTGGTAGTGGATTTTTACGTGCCGAGTTACCAGGCCTGACCCACAACCTTCAACGAAGGCACGCTCATTCATGCATGCCGCCGCACAGAAGTCGCTCTAGCTGAGAATCAAATGGGACGTCTTGCTGTGAGGCGACAATGCTACTGCAGCACCACTACCATAACAAAGCCAAAAAACTTATCAAAACAGACAATCTCCTACTACCAAAACATACAGAACAAACATATAAACAACCCAAAAATATTCTGGGCAGCAGTCAACTCTGTATTACAACCAGGGAAAACATCCACCCCCACTCCTAAAACAGTAAATAATCAAGACAATATCCCCACACAGTTCAACAAATTCTTTACAGAAACTATCCAAGTCCTAGCTCCAACAAAACCACTCCAACAAACACACCCTCTCCACCAGAAACAATAATCAATGGCCTCAACTTCAGCGTCGACCCAGTACCTACCAAGACCATACAAAAACTACTCCTAAAACTCAAACCAACCACCGTAGCCGCCAATAAATTACCCACAGAATACCTTCAACTATCTACAAAAGCTATAGCCTATCCTGCCACCATTCTAATAAACAGATCCATCTCCGAGTGTAAAGTACCCCAGCTTTGGAAAATATCTCATATAATTCCACTGCACAAAGGGGGTAGCTCTCTTGAACTCAATAACTATCGCCCTATAGCTATACTATCCCTCTTATCAAAACTTCTCGAGAGAGTAGTACACATGCAATTGAAGTGCCTCCTAGAAAACAAAAGTACAGTTGTGTACACTTACCATAAATGTAGATGTTTGAGTGTATTCACTGTTGCAGTCATTACATTTGGATTATCTGCTTGCAGGTAGCCCTCAGTTGGCCTGATTAACAAAGTCTTGGGTCCTGCATCGGTTGCTGTCCCCTCTTCCATGACGTCAGGTCATCAGGAGGTATAAAAACATGCAGCAGACGCGATTACATCAGTTTTTCTTGCCCCAGATGTCAGGTGCCCCCCTAATGGGAAGCAATTAAATATAAAAGTACAAAGATATACCTCCAACAAAAAAGCAAATACACCAAAAAGGCTTTTAAGCATAGTAAAGGAAAGTAGAGGTATAGCCAAAAGAAGTTAGAGGGCTGGAGGGAGACTAACCATGACTGCAACAGTGAATTCACTCGAACATCTACATTTATGGCAAGTGTACACAACTGTACTATGTTCTTCGTGTTCCACTGTTGCAGTCATTACATTTGGGTAGATTCCCAAACCTACAGTTGGAAGGAGGAATTTAAATAGCATTAGGGCCAGCTATCAGGCCCTGCAAGACTGCAGTGGCAAAGACTGCTCTGGATTTAGAGAAAATTGGCAAATGATAATGCTTGGTCAATGTATGTACAGAATTCCAGGTAGCAGCTTCTAGGATGTCCCTGGTAGAGACGCCTCTATTAAAGGCTGTAGAGGTAGATGCAGCCCTGGTGGAGTGAGGTCTGATCCCCTGGGGGATAGGTTTCCATGGTGTTTATAGCAGAAATGAATGCAATGGCATATCCATTTAGAAATGGCATGCTTTGAAATGGCCTTCCCCTCTGCCCCTGCAGCAAATGCCACCAGCAGTTGTTCAGATTTCCTTTGAGGTTTAGTCCGGTCCAAGTAGAACCTAAGTTGTTTGTGCACATCTAAGGAATGCAGTATCCATTCCCCTTTATTCTGTGGATTGGGAAAGAAGGTTGGCAAATGAATGGACTGATTAAGAGCCACACTGGATACCACCTTGGGCATGAAGGATGGATTGGTTCTGAGGGACACTCTGTCCACATGAAAGATGATGAAAGGCTTCACTGCCATAAGGGCCTGTAATTCAGATACCCTTCTAGCTGAAGTGATTGCCAAAAGGAAAGCGGTTTTCCAAGAAAGAAATTTTATGTCTTCAGTAGCAGCTGGCTCAAAAGGAGGTAGAGTGAGTTTCTCCAAGACAAAGTTAAGGGCCCAGGCTGGGGTTGGTGCTCTCCTGGGTGGTCTCAAATTTTTGGCCCTTCTGAGGAACTGCTTGAGCAGAGGATGAGAGAAAAGGGGAGGTCCTGTGTTATAATGAGCTGAAATGGCGGAGGTGTGGATTTTAATGGAGGAAAAAGACAGGCCCTTGTGAAGCATCTCAGTTAAGTACTGGGAAATCTGAGGTAAATTGGGTGCTGCTGTGCTCATCCCTTGAGATTGGTTCCAGGCACAGAATATTTTCCATTTTTCAGCATAAGATTTTCTAGTACTAGGCCTCCTTGCCTCTAAAATGATATCCATCACAGATTTGTTAAGGGATGGTAAAGGAGAGATTAAGTAATTAGCCAGGCTGCAAGGTTCAGTGTTAGAAGCTGAGGGTGCAGAATCTGGTTCTCCTGCTGAGATAGCAGGGAAGGAGTCTGAGGCAGGTGCCATGGAGATAACCATAACACACTGCACAGGAGGGGGTACTAGTGTTGGCGCAGCCAGTCTGGAGCAATCAAAATCATCCTTAGTTTGTCCTGTTTGATTTTTAGTAGTACTTTGGAGAGCAGAGGCAGAGGGGGGAAGGCATAGACTGATAGGTTTTTCCAGCTGCAGGACAGAGCATCCACATTCCAGGCTTGTTTGTGGGGAGTCCTTGTGCAAAATTTGTCCAATTGGTAGTTCTGGAAAGAGGCAAACAGGTCTATATCTGGGCTCCCCCATTTGCTTGTCAACATGTTGAAAGTCCTTGGTTCCACTTTCCACTCGTGTGGGTCCATGAGGTTTCTGCTTAGTCCGTCTGTCAGTGTATTTAATTTTCCTGGCAGGAATTGAGCTTGTAGGTGCACTTGGTAGCTCAAGGCTGTGTTCCACAATGCCATGGCTAGTCTGCAGAGGGGGTAAGAATGTGTATTCCCCTGCTTGTTTATGTACCACATAACAGTGGTGTTTGTCTGTCTTTACCATTAGTTGTCTTGGAAGAATGTGGTCCTTGAAGGTGGTCAGAGCATTCTGTACAGCTAACATTTCTTTTTGATTGATATGCAGGTGCATTTGACTTGGGTTCCATTTGCCCTGAATGCACTTTCCTGCCAGGTGAGCCCCCCCCCCCCCAATGCATAGTCTGATGCGTCTTTTTGTTAGGGTTTGGGCAGCAGGAGGTGGTGTAAAAGGTAGTCCCTTGTTTTGCTGGCAGGCCTCTGCCCACCAAAGGAACTCTAGGCGTAGGCAAGGTATGATGGGAATCATTGTTTCCAGGTACTGAGAATGGTGACACCATAGTTTCCTCATATGCAGTCTTGCATATGGAATTAGAAGAATGCAGGAGGCCATGAACACCAAGGCCTGCAGTATTTGTCTTGCACATAGCAGGGTTTTTGTGGCCACTTGTTTGAAGTAGGTTGTCAAATGAATTTGTTTCTCTGGCATGAGATAAGCCATCTGGGAAGTTGTATTCAAGCTTGCTCCCATGAATATAATTTGTTGACAGGGTACCAGTTGCAATTTCTTTTCATTTATGGTGTACCCCAGACAAGATAGAACCCTTTGTACAAAGGCCAGATGATTCAAAAGTATGTCCTGGCTTTCTGCCTGAATTAGACAATCGTCCAGGTATGGGTATATTTCAATATTTCTTTGCCTGCAAAATGCAATAACTGGAGCTAGGCACTTTGTGAATACCCTGGGCACAGTAGATAAGCCAAAGGGCAGTGCAGAGAACTGATAGCACGTGTAGTCTGCTTTAAAGCATAGGTATCTTCTGCAAGATTCCCTGATTGGGATGTGCAGGTATGCTTCTTTTAAATCTAGTGTTGCCAACCAGGCATCTTTGCCTAGCAGAGGAAGTAATTGGTGAAGAGTCAGCATCTTGAATTTTGGAATCTCCAAAAAGGTGTTTAGAGTAGACAGGTCCAGGATAGGACGCCATGAATTGTCTTTTCTGGGTACCATGAAAAGTCTCGAGTATAAACCTTGTCCCTTTTCCTCTTCTGGTACCAGTTGAATAGCCCCCCCCCCCCATGCTTGAGAGAGAAAGTACTTGTTTTTGGGCCTCTGCCCACTGATTTGGGGGTAGGTCCAGCCACCTGCTTGGTGTTGGCAACGTGTGGAAGTGAAATCTGTATCCCTGGGACACTATATTTAAAACCCATTTGTCCTGGGTAATGAGTTCCCAATTATTTGCATGGAGAGCAATCTTTCCCCTCAAAGGGGTAGTCTGTTGATAAGTACTTGGAAATTTTAAAAGGAAGTCATTGAGACAGTTTACCATGGGGGGGGGGGGAGTCTTATTATTCCCAGATTTGGAAGTGGAGGCCCCCCACTGCTTAGTTGTGTGTGTCCCCTGGGACTGAAACCTGGGGTTTTGCTGTGTCTGGGTTTGGCTTGAGAAGACCTGGAAAGGACCAATTCTTAGAGGGCCAGTGCCTACTAAATCTAGGAGGCTGAACCTGTAAAAAATCTTTAACAGTTTGCATAGATTTAGCTTTATCTTCCATCTTTTTAAGAACTTCCTCAGCCTTGTTGCCAAACAGGCGGTCCTGATTTAAAGGAGCATCCAACAATTTAGCTTTAACATGATCAGGCAAAGATTGCTCCTTAAGCCAAGCATGCCTTCTGAGCACAGACCCAGTAACAGCAGCCCTGCAAGAGGCCTCTAATAAATCAAAACCACAATGCAAAGTATGTCTTCCAACTTGTTCAGCAGAATGCATTAAATCCTGTAATTCTTTATTTTCCACATAGTGAGGAATCAACATCATTTTCAGTTTAAGCAGTCCAATAACATGTTGCTGATACTTTAACATATGAAACTGGCAGTTTAAGGCCCTAATGGCCAAGGTTGTAGAAGAGTAAACCTTCTTACCCCATCTATCCAGTGCCCTGGAGTCTCTATCAGAAGTGGTAGGATTTTTAGCAGTAGAAGCCTTAATGCCCTTGGGCCCCTGTGAAATAGTCTCTGGATCTGCAATAGGATTTTTAAAAAGGAACTTGTGGGACTCAGAGACCCTGTAGTATCTGTCAGGTTTTCTGGGAGCAGGAGGCAAAGAATCAGGGGTCAAACTAGATTCCAAAAAAGCATCAACAACAATGTCTAGTACAGGAGGAATAGCTAAAAGGCCTATGCTGAGGTAGGAGAAGGAAATACCTAAGCCTCTTTTTTGAATCAGAAAAAAAATGGCTTTCCCAGTGGAAATACTCCCTTAGAGTATGTAAGGTTTCCCCAAAAGAAAAATCTTCAGGAGGGGCAGCAGAGGGAATGGAGTCCTCTGCATCAGAATCTTCATAAGTAGATAAGGGAAAATCCAGATCATCAGAATAATCAGAAAAAACAGAATCCTGATCAGAAGATTCATAATCAACTTCAGTCCTAGGCCTCTTAGAAGGGGGGGGGGGGCTGGCTACCCCTGATTAGAGTTATTAGATCTTCAGCCATTCTTATTACTTCAATTCAATCAACTATCACTTGCACACAAATTATTACATCACTTAGGCAACACACCAGCTCTACAAGTACTACTTCAACCCTACACCACTACCAAAACTTTAAGATCTGGCACCCAAAACCTCCTTAATAGTTACCAAATTTAACAATGAGGCAGGAAAATCAGTTTACAGCCACTGTATTTTTAAAATCTGGAACTCCCTTCCTGCCCATATAACAGGCAACTCCTCAACCCAATTCAAGAAACTACTTAAAATTCACTTCATGAATAACAGACTATGCTCCTGTATCACCCCTGGCTAGTACTTCAGTATTTTGCTATTATCAACCAGATTCATAGTTTAGCTACAGACCTATGATGTCCATAAATTCAGATGTATTGCCTTAACTTAAGACAGTAGGACTAATTATACATCCAGCCTCTCAAGAGGTGAAAGAAATGTATCTCATGAATGTTGTCCGATGTATTCTCTTCCATTTTGCTCTACTATATCTCAAAGTAAGTACCATGTGATTGTCATATGCTAAAATTTGTGTAGCCTGCCTTTTACTAATATTTAATGTATTATCTGTTAACTATAAAAATGTTATCTCTTGGAGCTTTTCTCTCCAGGCCTCCACTGAAAATGGACTTGTATCCAGTCGGACTCTCCCGGTTAACAAATGTAAAATAAAATAAAATAAAATAAAAAATAAATTACACACGAGGGATTACTTCCCCCACCCCCCCTGGAAAAGAGGAATTTCTTCTCACCACCATCTGTAACCTTGATAAATCAAATTCAGATCCTGTTTGTTTGAAGCTGTCTGTTGCCAAAGAGAAAAGTGGAGATCCAGTCTTTCTGGAAGGGACATGGGGCTGCAAGTGTGGGAAGTGGCCCTTACCGTCCTTGATTTTGGGAGTTTCTAGAATTCATTTTGGAACTCCCCTTGCCATTTCTTCTTAAACTTCTGTTTACCTGCATTTTATGCCAAAATTAGATGCAGGGTTACAGAATCCTTTAGAAAATCTGGAAAAGGAGGGCTGAAAAATCTTACAGATTTACTGTATCAACTTACTCTTTTCATCGTGCTTTTTGACCACCTCTGCAACAGAGAAGTCAAAAACGAATTCTATCCAAAGGAGAACTTAACATCACATTTTTACATCTGGAAGATCCTGAGAATGCATCCAAGCAAACCTACTCGAAAGCAGTAACAGTGGCCATAGCCCAGAAAGAAGCATCAACCTAAACAATGAGTAATGACATCTACAACAGAAGTAACAATTATTTCAAGCATATTTTTCCTCACAAGAAGAAACGGCAGACAAACCATTTCTCATGGTTTCACAAATAATTAGAACAAACTAACATATGAACCTGACAATTCAAAATTCTGAAAATCAACATTACAGAAGTATACATTTTTCCAATGCTTACTGTAATCTTCCCAGCCTTATTAGAAAGAGTAGGATTGGAATTAAAAATAAATGATGTATTCACCAAAATGTTCATCTGTATTGTCCGTTTTTATTTTAAATTAACCTGTGGGTTCAGATCCAAACCTTGGATCCAACTCGGCCGCTTTTATATCTTAGGATCCGACTGTTGAGCTCCTCCCTTACCCATAATGCCCCTGTCCTCTAGATTACCTCAGATCGAGTCTGCTGCAGCTGTACATGCCTAATACATAAATGTATAAATAGAAAATTATCATAAGATAGACACAACCAGACTTCAAAACAAACAGTGGTTCCTGGAACACCTCTGTGAGTCTTCCCATAATGGACAGGGGGATGGAGGGGGTAGGTTGAGGAAGAATGAAAATGGACAACACAGATGGAACGTTACGGTGAGTACATAACTTCTTTAGCTGATATCATTTTCATTCATTCCTCAACCTGTAGGACAGAGTCCCCAGCTACATATCTCTTCAGTGGCCCTCATGGAAGGATATCCTGCAGCACTGCAGAGCCAAAGAATGCTTGATTTCTGGACATAATATCTAACTTATAATGTTTGACAAAGGTATGTGCATTTGACCAGGAGTGAGCTGCACATGTATCATCAAAGGGTACCCCGGACCAAAAAGCTGCTGAAGTGGATATTGACCTAGTAGATTAAGTTTTCAAATGTCTGTGGTGTGTTCCCTTTTGCAGAATAAACGTAGGAAATGCAATCCGTAATCCATTTAGCCAAGGTTGTTTTGGAGACACTTCCCCAATTTTGCTTTGGAAAAGGAAACAAATAACTGATAAGATTTTCTGAAGTCCTTTGTTCTGTCCAGGTAGAAGTGTAATTGTCTATGTATGTCTAAAGGATGAAGGACATATTCGCAATTGTTCTCAAAATTAGGAAAAAAATATATATGAAGATTGATGACTTCTTTGATATTGTTTTCAGAAGCAATTTTTAGTAGAAAGGTAAGGTTCATACTTAGAAGTGACACTGTCTTTATGTAAAATCAAATAAGGTGGTCTGAAAGTGTGCTTGCAATTCTGAAATTCTCCTTGCTGATGTAATAGCTACCAAGAATATAGTTTTCCGTGATAAGAATTTGAGATCTACCCTGGTAGAAGGTTTAAAGGGGGAGAGAACTAGAGCTTGTAAAACCATTTTGTGGTCCCATGGAAGACTGGGTTCCCTAATCGGAGGCCTAAATAAGAAGGTACCTCCGAGAAAAGCCTTACACAATTTGGAAGAAGCCAAAGAAGTTGAAAACCTGGAATGGCTAATGGTCAGTTTGAGGCCTGTTAAATCTGGGTGAATTTGTCTTGAAGGGTGAGAAATGAGGTCTGGACATGGGGCCAGTTGTCCGTAGAGGACATATCAGATGAAACCAGAGGAAGGGAAAACCAGGCCTGAAAGGTGCAATAAGGATCACTTTGCTCTTCAACTTCTGCACTTCCTGGAGAAATCTGGGTACAAGAGGTAAGGGGGGGTAAGCATGGACTAGAGCTTCTCTCATTGACTGTCCCTGAAGTGGAATCAGGGCAAAGAACCTGCTGCATTTACTGTTGAATGGGTATGCAAAAAGGTCACAAAAAGGTTGACCCCCCCCCCCATTGGAGGGATATCAAGTTTGGCACAAACGGATTTAGAGACCACTCATGAGGCATCAGAAAAGTTCTGCTGAGCCTGTCTGCTAGAATGTTGGATTTCCCCTAGAAAGTGCATTGCTACTAGAAAAATGTAGGGAGAAACCAGAAACTTCCAAAGGTGCACCAGACAGAACAAAATTAAATAGGCGTAGATAAAACTTCCTGTTGAACCACCACAGCTAAATACTTTATTTAAAAATAGAGACAAAACATAAAAGACTTCCAATGAAAGAGAGCTCTAAATGATTAGCACATTCAGCTATTAGAGCTCGCTTTCATTGGAAGTCTTTTATGTTTTGTCTCTATTTTTAAATAAACAAAGTTTAAGCTGTGGTGGTTCACCAGGAAGTTTTATCTTGCTACTAGAAAAAGGTTGGAAGGGATCAACCATTGCCAAACTCTCATTGCTTCTCAACAGAGAGGGTAAGATCTGGTTCCTCCCTGTTTGCTGATGTACCAGACAATGGACATGTTGTCTGTATGGATAGCAATATTCCCTAGAGGAAGAAAGCTCTGCAAGGCCTGAATGCTAGAAGCACCACTCTCACCTCTAGAACATTGATATGCAAGTTGGTCTCCTGTGTTGACTACGTGCCTTAAACAACTCATTGTAAGTAATGCCCCCCCCCCCCCCACTGGGATGCATCCCTGGTCAATGTGGGGATGGGAGAGGAAAAATAAATGGATGTCCCTTGAGTGAAGCTACCAGAAAGGGAATCCTTGCACACTAGAGATAGTTTTACTGATGATTCAGTGAGTAACTGTGAAGTGACCATTGGATCACTAGTGTCCATTGAAGAATCCTCATGTACAAGAGAGCCATAGAGATCAATGTTATGGTGGCAGCAATCAAGCCCAGTGCTCAGAGACCTAATCCTGCTGATGGAAAGGAATGGCTAGGATTTGCCTGATGACAGAATTCTGTTTAAATGTAGTAGGGCTAAGCAATGGTGTGTGTCTAGATGCACCCTTATTTGAAGGTAGTAGGGCTAAGCAGTGGTGTGTGTCTAGATGCACCCCTATAAAGTCTATCACTTGGACTGGTTGTAGAGGAGACTTTTGGGGGTTTATTGTGATTCCCAGTGAGTCCACTAGATAAAGCAGATAATTCCTTGGCTTGGAGAAGTAGATGCCTGGTTGAAGCAGTCAGGAGCCAGTTGTCTAGGTAAGGAAACACACTGAATCCAAGCAATCTCAGGTGAGCCACTGCTACACATTTGAACACCCTGGGGGCTGCGGTGAGACCAAAGGGCAGAGGTCTGAACTGATAATGACGGTCTCTCAGCCAGAAGAGGAGAAATCTTTGAGAACGCACATCCAGTCATCTTTTTGGAGAAGAAGTAGACTAGACTATACCATAACCATCCAGAATCTTGAGTTCTTTACAGATTTGTTCAGGAATGTCTCGTGTCCACTGTCTTTTTGGCACTAAAAAGAACCTTGAGTAGATTCTGGATCCTGTTTGCCCTGGTGGAACCTTCTGGATGTCTGTTTTGTCTAGCAGGTTTGCGATTACTTGTGCTGCTGACTCACTCTGGATCAGTGGAACATTAGGGAGATTTTTCTTTGGAATGGGATTTTAGCAAAGGGAATGATGCATCCTCTGGATATGATCCTTTGCACCCACGGGTTGTTCATAATGGCTAGACAGGAATTTAGGTGCAAGGATAGGCACCTCCCTGACTGCTGCCGTAGAGGGACAGATGGGCAACCATTCAGGAGCACTGCAAGGATCTGTCCAAGAAGGAATCTTGAGATCCTTGATTCAGCAGGCCTCCTCTGCCACATGGACAGCATTTTCCATAATTATTTCCCCCCTGCCTCTAGGGGAAAACTCTCCCTGTGAATCCAGGAAATGTCCTTGCGATTTTTTGAACCACAATTTGTTACTTCTATGTTGGTTGGTAGAAAAGAGCCTCTGTGGGGTACAGAATCGGATTACGACATAAGACAGTTTTCCTGTCCTTTTCACATCAGGAGAGAGTATCTTTCATGGCTGGGCCAAAGAGTGACGATCCATCAGATGGAGCATTGATCAATGATGCCTTGAAAGGTTTTGCAAAATCACAAAGTCGCATCCAGGCATGTCTCCTTTTGGCAAAGCCTGAACCAGCAGCCCTTAACGTACCCTCTGCAGCATGTCAGATTAACCTCATAGATGTATTTGAAATGGAATATAGGGTGGCCATTCTACAGGAAAAGGTTTTCTGTTCCTCTTGAAACATGGACCCTGGGGCAGTGTTAGAGAGTTCCTTTAGTAAGTCCTTCTGTAACCTGGTAAAGTGAGCCAAGTAATTCATCAATCACAGTGCAAAAGTCGCTGATGCATATACCTGCTTCCCAAATCTGTCCAAAGCCCTAGACTCCCTGTTAGGGGGATGGACAGGGGACCTTGTTCAGCTAGCTCCTTCTTAGTGGCTGCCGCAACTCTGGCATCTACCGGGGAACCTTAAGTCCGGTGTTACTTATCTGTAGGGGCACTGAGGATTTTGTCAGTTCTTTTTGATATGGGCTCTATGGTGTCCAGCTCCTTCCATGCCCTGTGGGAGATTAGATCTATAAGGTCATCCACAGGAGGGGGTCACCCAAGATGTAGACAGGCCAGAGCCGAAGGATTCAGGAAACACAGACTCCTCTGAGGAAGGACTTTGGGTAAACCATTCACCTCTTCAGTGTAGGATTTCAAGGATGTCTACAAAGGGGACCTCAGGTGGAGATCTTGGGTACCCTTTCCTTCATTAAAGTCTGTGTCTTCTGTCAATGATACCTGAGGGGAATCAAGGTGTCTCCTCTTGCACATTCTCTTTCAAGAGACCTCTTCAGTGGGATGTTCTGGGGCAGTATCAGAAGAGTGGGAGGCTACACAGGGGGAGCTGCTAGGAAGCTCTTAGGCTCTGGCTGCCCCTTAGGTGAAGGATGAGCAGGCACAGGTGCAGAATCAGAATAGGAGTGGGATCCGGAGGAGGTAGAGTCGAAGCAATTCCCAGCTGGGAGAAAAGTACAGTTGTGTACACTTACCATAAATGTAGATGTTCGAGTATATTCAGTGTTGCAGTCCTAACAAATGGGTTATCCAGCTCCTGGTAGCCCTCAATCAGCCAGAATACCAAACATAAGTAAAAATGACAGCTGCCGTCAGTTGTAAAGGACGTCAGGGTGTCCGATACAAAAGGAGGCAGCCGACGTCACTTCCTCAGTCTTTCTTGCCATAACAATCAGAAGCCCCCAGAAACAAAGCATAAACTAAATTTAGCCTGTACCTTGGGAAAAGAGAAAAGAGGGAAGGAGGGAGGGAAAGCAGGACTGCAATAGTGAATACACTGGAACATCTACATTTATGGTAAGTGTACACAACTGTACTATGTTCGTGCTTCACTGTTGCAGTCCTAACAAATGGGCTGATTACCAAAGCCCAGAGAAAAGGGAGGAGGAACCAACAGAATCAAGGACTGGAGATAATGCCCTGCAGAACAGCAGTGGCAAACCCTGCCCTGGCTCTTGAAAACAAAGGCAAATTATAATGCTTTGTGAAAATGTGAACTGAAGACCATGTGGCAGCCTCCAAAATGTATTTAGTAGGGACACCCCTTAAAAAGGCTGCTCCAGTTGAGTGGGTCCTAACCCCTTGAGGAGGAAACCTTGCCATGAAAGGAATAACAAAAAGTAATACAATCTGCAATCCATTTAGAAATGGTTTGCTTAGAAATAGCCTTGCCCTGAGCTCCAGGGGCAAAACTGACCAATAACTGTGCTGATTTCTGAAGGTCTTAAGTCCTGTCCAGGTAAAACCTGAGCTGTCTATGCATATCAAGGGAATGTAGAATCCTCTCACCTCTATTTCGAGGATTAGGAAAAAAGGTAGGAAGGTGTATGGACTGATTAAGAGTCAGGCTAGAAACCACCTTAGGCATAAAGGAGGGGATGGTTCTCAGAGAGACCCTATCTGCATGGAAAACAAGAAAAGGCTCCACAGCCATCAAAGCCTGCAGCTCAGAAACCCTCCTTGCGGAAGTTATATAGCCAAGAGGAAGGCAGTCTTCCATGAGAGAAATTTTAAATCTGCAGTGGCAGCTGGCTCAAAAGGAGGAAGAGTGAGTTTCTCTAGAACAAAATTAAGATCCTAGGCTGGAGTAGGTGCACTTCTGAAAGGTCTTAAGTTGCAAGCACCTCTGAGAAACATTTTCATCCGGGAATGAGAGAAAATGGGTTATTCAAAAGAACAATGAGAAGAACTGGCTGAAGCATGGATCTTGATAGAGGAAAAAGACAGGCCATACTGAAGCAAATCAGCCAGGTATTCCAGGATCAGAGGAAGGGTAGACTGAGAAGTAGATTCCCCTCTAGCCTGATTCCAATGAGAGAATCTTTCCCATTTTCCAGCATAAGCCTTCCTAGTGCTAGGCCTCCTGGCCTCCCTCAGCACGTCAACCACCTGCTGGGAAAGGGAAGAAGAAAGAAAGGGATGGAGTCATACAATGAGCCATGCTGCCAAATGGAGAGACTGAAGATGAGGATGCAGAATGTTTCCCTCTTCCTGAACTAAAAGATCTGGCTTTGGAGGAAGTTGCCAAGGAGGAAATTGGGAGAGACTGTGAACCAGTGGATACCAATGCTGTCTGGGCCAGTCCGGAGCTATGAGAATAGTCCTTGGTCGTTCGTCCCTGATCTTCAATAATACTCAAGGAAGAGGAGGGAAGGTATAAACTGACAGCAGCATCCAAGGGAAGGACAGAGCATCCACTTTCCAGGCTCTGCTGTGATGCTGTCTGGTGCAAAAAAGAGGTAGAAGATGGTTGCCTGGAGAGGAGAAAAGATCCACTTGAGGAGTGCCGCAATGTTGAATGATGCTGTAAAAAACTGCTCTGTTCAGCTGCTACTCATGAGGATCCAGGGTCTGTCTGCTCAACTGGTCTGCCAATACATTGAGCCTTCCTGGAAGAAACTGAGCTAGGAGATGCAGGCCCTGGGATGCTGCTATGGACCAAAGACTCATGCTCTGTCTGCACAGGAGGTAAGAATGAGTCCCTCCCTGCTTTTTTATGTACCACGTGACTGTGGTGTTGTCCGTCCTGACAAGCAGGGTCCCTGGAGAAAGAAGATGCTTGAAAGCTAGTAAGGCCTGCTGGACTGCCATCAACTCCTTTAAATGTATGTGCAGGTGCATCTGCTGGGCATTCCAACTTCCCTGTATGCACCTGCCACCCAAGTGAGCTCCCCAGGCATAGTCCAATGTGTCTGTGGTAAGAACTTGAGTGGCAAGCGGGTGGGTGAAAAGGCATGCCTTTGTTCTGTAGACAGGCTGTTGTCCACCATAGAAACTCTGTCTGCAGACATGGAAGCAGAGGAATTATCACA
The DNA here is from genome assembly GCF_019279795.1 of Protopterus annectens. Classification (NCBI taxonomy): domain Eukaryota; kingdom Metazoa; phylum Chordata; order Ceratodontiformes; family Protopteridae; genus Protopterus; species Protopterus annectens. Next base: position 137,670,845 of record NC_056734.1, read on the forward strand.
TCCAAGTGATGTGTGTGTTGACACCAAATGTTTTTGAGGTACCATTGCAATTTCCTCATATGCAGTTTTGCATATGGAATCATGACAATGCAAGAGGCCACGAATCCCAGTGCTTGCAGGTATTTCCTTGCAGGCAGCTGGGACAGGCTTGCCAAGTTCTTTAAGTAAACTGAAAAAGTTGTCTGCTTCTCCTGGGTGAGATATATCTGGGCAGCTGTGTTCAGACTCGCTCCCAGGAAAGTTCTCTTTGGATGGCACCATTTTTGATTTTTCCTTGTTATGAGTGTAACCCAGGGAAGAGAGAAGAGTCTTTACAAATTCTAGATCCTTTAACAGTTGTTCCTGAAAATTTGCTTGAATTAGACAGTTGTCCAAGTATGGATAAATCTGAATTTTCTTCTGTCTGCAAAAAGCAATGACTGGAGCTGCAACTTTGTGAAAACACTGGGAGCAGTAGATAAGCCAAACGGCAGCACAGAGAACTGATAATGTTGCCTGCCCACCCTGAAATGAAGGTATTGCCTGCAACTTTCCCTGATAGGGACGTGCAGATAGGTTTCTTTGAGATCCAACGTTACCAGCCAGGAATCCTTTTCTAACAATGGCAGCAACTGATGCAGAGTGAGCATTTTGAACTTTGGAATTATCAAGAAAGAGTTCAGGATGTACAGATCTAGGATAGGATGCCAGGTGCCTTCTTTTTTTGGAACTAGGAAAAGTCTGGAATAGAAACCCTGGCATACCTGCTGAGCAGGAACTGATTATACTGCTCCCAGATGTAACAGAGACAACATTTGCTTTTCTACTTCCGCCCTTTGGTTTGGAGGAGCGTCCGGGAAACCTTTGGGTACTGGAAAGGTGTGTAAAGAAAACTTGTGTCCTAGGGATATGGTTCTGAATACCCATTTGTTGTCCGTGATGGTGGCCCAGACATTTGCAAAAAGGGCCAACCTTCCCCCTAAAGGACTCTTTGAACAGGCAGAAGTTGGGCAGAGTCATTGAGAGTGTTTAGACTGAGATGCAGGCTTAGAACTTCCCACCTTGGAAGAGGAAGCCTGCCAACACTTAGAACTTTGAGGGGTAGCCACCTGTCCCCTAAAAGATTTGAAACCTCTAGACCTAGAATGGTTCTATCTGCTGGTATTAGGGAACGTCCAACTCTTAGAAGGGTAATTCCTGCTAAAGTGAGGGTGCTGAACTTGCAGAAAGTCTTTAACTGTCTGCATGGACTTTACCTTGTCTTCCATCTTCTTGAACACTTTCTCTGCTTTGCTGCCAAAAAGACTGCCCTTATGCAAAGGTACATCTAAAAGCTTAGCCTTGACAGGCTCTGGTAGGGGCTGCTCCCTGAGCCAAGCGTGCCTTCTAATAACAGAGCCAGTAGCTGTAGCCCTACAGGAAGCTTCGAGAATGTCAAAACCACAATGTAATAAATGTTTATTAACAAGGCTGGCAGAATTCAGCAAATCCTGCATATCCTTACTCTCCACCAATGGAGGCACACTTGCTATCCTAGACTTAATAGCTTCCAATGTGTGCTGCTGGTACTTCAACATATGAAAAAGACAATTAGTAGACCTAATAGCAAGAGTGGCAGAGGTATAAACCTTTTTACCCCACCTATCTAGGTTCCTGGATTCCCTGTCAGAAGGAACAGGATTTTTAGTAACAGTGGCCTTAACTCTTTTAGAGCCTTGAGAAATAACCTCTGGATCAGCCAATGGATTCCTGAAAATAAACAAATGAGAATCAGGGACTCAATAGTACCTGTCAGGTTTCCTGGGAACAGGAGGAACCAAATTTGGAGTCAAGGAATTTTCCAGAAAAACATCAACAACTACCTCCAACACAGGTGGAATAGCCAAAGGCTTATGATGAGGCAAATCCAAAAATTCCCTAATCCTTTTCTTAGAAAGGGGATAATCCTGACTTTCCCATTTAAATTGTTCCCTGACAGTATTTAAAGTATCACCAAAAGAGAAATCTTCTGGGGGAGAAGCAGAAGGGATGGGCTCCTCTGCGTCTGAATCCTCAAAAGGAGAGAAAGCTTGAGAAACTTCCTCTTCATCAACAGAAATGATAGAAGTATCAGAACCTGAATAAGACAAAGCGTCAGGAGAGACATCCCTACCTATTTTTGAAGGAGGAGGCTGTGAACCCCTAATAAGAGTCAAAAAGTCATCAGCCATTTTAACCATTTGAGAATGAGGGGAACAAGAGGAAACTGCAGCCTGTTTCTTCACAGGCTTATGACTGTAAGATTTACCTGCAAGTCTGAAGGACTCGGGAGGCCTGGCAACTGCCGAAGTTGCAGCCGATGTCGTCAGTATGAGCTTGCTGTCTGAACGAAGAACGGAGGCCTCGAACACCGGAGTCAGCTTAGCGGGTCCGGATCCAGCTGAAGAGACAACAGGCAGAAGGTCAGAAGGCAAAGGCCTAGGGGCCTCTGAAATGGTCTCAACCGAGGCCTACGGTTGAAAATCTGTGGGCAGCAGGGGCTGCAAAGGCGCCTCACTGGCTACCGCATGACTGACGACCAACTTATCATCTGAGGACTTGACCTTCGGAAGCCTGTCGTGGTCCTTATCCTTACGTTTCTTGGGGATATCCGAAGCCTGAAGACCAGCGGACACCATACCGACAAACTTAGGCAATACTCCAAAATGTTTAGCTAAAACCTTAGCTCGACGACGAATAGTATGTGGATTAAAGGAAGCACAGAGATCACAGTTAGGAACATCGTGTTCAAGGCCTAAACAAGTAATATAATAGAAATGAAAATCTCTATGGGGAATCTGTTTTCCACAGGTAAGACAATTAACCTTTTCTGACATTTGTTAAGGCAAGAAAAGAGGATCCCCAGTGGGGTACTTAGCTGTAGTTGACTTCAACTTAGTAGTCGGAAACAAAGAAAGTAAACTGCCGACCAGCACTTGTGCAAGAAATGCTTCTGTTTCGGGCTCTGCGGCAAGGAAGACTGAGGAAGTGACGTTGGCTGCCTCCTTCTGTATCGGATGCCCTGACGTCCTTTACAATTGATGACAGCCAATGTCATTTTTACTTACCTTTGGTATTCTGGTTGATTGAGGGCTACCGGGAGCTGGATAACCCATTTGTTAGGACTGCAACAGTGAAACATGATGAATATCATTCTTTCCACCACTTCAAAAGCAGAAGGACCCGGAGAAGTTAATGGCAATCCCTCCTGAACCTTAGCTCTCGGTGCTGACAACCTCAGACCTTCATGGATCCCATGCCCTGAAAGGGGAGTGAAGAGCCGAGTTGTCCAGGGCAGAAGCTCCGAGGGGAAGCAATGGCTTTGAAAACTTATGAGTTGAGGACATCCCCTAGGATCCAATGCAGACACTTTGTCTTTGAGATCCCTTGATCTCCAACAGAGGCAGAGCAGAGTGGATCAGAGACATCATTGGAGCCGAAGATGAATGCGTCACAGGATCCAACCTATTGACTCTGGTTACCTCTGGATCAGAGGGCTCCGAAGCAGGAGGTCAAATTGGAGGGGTGATATTAAGGCACAAAGGAATGATGGTGGCTCACGGATCCGGTGGGGGATGGAACAGGCAAAGCTCCCATCTGAATCTGCGTTCTGAGAAATCTCAATCATCCCATTCACCTCCGCTTCAGAAAGACTCTGGGAAGATCTAATGGAGGAAAAAGTGAAGGGAGGCCTGGGAGATTTTTGTGGGGTCCCCTAAAGAAAGGGAGACCTAGCAGAATGAGATACAACTTCCAGGAAGGTAGTAGGAGTCAAGTACCGAGGAAGATTCAAAGAAGTCTGTTGAAACTGAAGGCTCCAGATCCCACAATTTTTAAGTCTTGGTCAGTGGCTCTCAAGTGGTCCTTTTAGGAGACTTGGCAGGAGAGGTTTTTTTTTCTGAGTTCCTTGGGCTCCTTAAGCTTTTTTATAAGAGGTTAAACCCCTGATTCTTTAGTAGTTCCAGCAGGAGAAGAAGCAGACTGAGAAAGTAGGCCCTTCAAAATCAAATTATTCTGGCGATTATCCACCAGGGCTCGGGCATTGAAACCCACACAAATGTCGCAGTCCCTATCTTAATGGCTAGGACCTAAGCAGTAAACACAATCCCTGTGAGTATTATATTGAGGAATTTTGTGCCCACAGGAAGTGCATTTTTTGAACCCCACCAGCTTGGCCATTTTGTCAGGCATTGGTAAAAAAAAAAAATAATAATTATAAGAAAGAGAAAGGACTTTTTAAAAAAGAAATGGGAAGAAAAGAAGGAAACAGAACCTATGAGCAATGGTAGGTGAAGAAATACCAACAGCAAAAGGATCAAAAAGGCGAAACGGAGAAACCCAAAAATAACAAAGTTGATGAATAGGGTAAGGAAGGGTTATGGTAAGTAAATAGATAACAATAAAGGAACTTCCAAAGTTAAATATCACTCACAACCCATAAGGAGTTAGGAGAGCAGAAAAACCCAGCTTGCTTGAAGTGCAGCAAATGAGATCTGAGGTAATCTGGAGGACAGGGGCATTATGGGTAAGGGAGGAGCTCGAGAGTAAGATCCTAAGCTATAAAAGCAGCTGAATCTGATCCGAGGTTCAGATCCGAACCCACAGACTGAAGAATGAATGAAAATGACAACATCAGATCTAAATGTTTAGCAACAGTAGAATTAACTAAAGCTAAAGCTGCTGGGTCAGGTTTGGAAGAGTGTATAAAATCTTAAAGACTAAGAAACTTCATACATCCTAACTCCCTTTGGATAGGCAAGCTGGCTGGCTATCAGGGACATTACAGACAGTAACACACATGACCTCCAAAGCTGACAGAACTGGTGGAATGGGTGAAGGTTCAGGAAATTACTTCTGTAACGGCTTATAGTATTTTCTGAGGGACTGAGAAACCTCAGTGTTCTCCACTGAAAACACTTGCACATTCTGGAAATAGTCTCATAGAAAGAGAAACTCCCACAGGAATAATCTAAAACTGAGCTCCTCTTCTCATCTTCCTGCCCAGATTCAGAATACTGAATCTCTTCAGGAAAAGAGATATCCCTCTTTCTTTTACTTGAAACTATTTCAAAGAATGATCAATAGCCTGAACTAAACCTTGGGCCAGACGCAGTAAACTACTAAGGAAATTTTAGGAGGAGTAGATAAATGTTTAGTTTTTGGTTACTTTTTGACAGGAAAAATGGGGCCAACACTTTTTATTAATGGCAGCAGCAGCTTGCCCAGGTATGGGCATAACATTCTGACAAAACAGGGAAGGCTTGCCTGTTCCCTCTCCCAGAACTGACAAAAGTGTCATATTCCTTGTCCAAATCAGTGGGAGAAGGGATGTGAATTTACAGCTCGAATGTCACACTGATGGAGGAAGGGATGTGAATTTAACATGTGTACCAATAACACTGTTTTACAGCACAATAAACCACTCCCATGCCTGATAAAAAGTATATATATATATATTTAGAAAGCTTGTGAGGAAATTATTACTCTATTTTAGTTTTACTTGGATCGCTTGTCTGTGTACTTAATAAAGCATTTTCGACTGGAAACAGACTGCCTGCCTTGCTTGGATTACTTTCGAATACTTAGTAATGCTGTAGAATTATACATTTTTCTATTATTACTTTTTGACTTGACGAGTTTACGTTCGCTACTTCTACTACTATTGTCTGATCTGATTAATATACAGTGATTAACTAGAAATATATGGACTGAAAATCTTCCACACAGAAGTTTCTTACACTGTTTTGTTTTTAGACCCACTACACTTTAGTGGGTTGTTTTGAGACTTCGGGGATACCACGGAGATTACAGATTTAAAAGTACAGTACAATCTTGTGACAGTCCATTAACACACAAATTCCTAGCTTCAAAATAACGTTCATTACTAGGAAAAGTGTTGTTCAACAAACTTTATTTAAATGAAAGCTTTTCCCCCAAAGGGAATGCATCTGCCCAGCAAATTAAGAGCACAGGCTCACTGTCAATCCTCAAAAGCCTCAGAGAAGTGTACTCTTCAGTGTCAGGAAAGCTCTGAAAGGCTTGGCTCTCAAGCCTGTCTTTCTAGCCAGCTCAGTTTGAGCTGACTGATGATTTGGTGACTTGGAATGTGCCCTGAAGATTTGGAAGCTGGCTGTTATATCCATGGCAGGATACAACCCACATTAGCTAAGGCTACTGCAGAGGTGATCAATCTGATGAACATCTGAGGTGGTAAGGAGTGAATTACATTCTTGTGGCAGACTGCTTCATGTGAGGAACAAGTTAACTACCTGAGGATTGCTGTTTTGGTTGTAACTAGATAAGGCAGGAAAAATGACAACAGGTTTTTTTGATAAACCTATTAAGGTAATCTCACACTGAACACTACAGCCACTTAGTACGTTAAGTATGAAATCACAGAATTTTTAAAGAAGATGACATTATAATGCAGCAGATGCAGGAAAAAGCTTTGCAACTAGAGTCAAGTGTGCAGTTGAGGATATTGAGCAAGTTTATAACTAAGAAGATACAATGAAGAAGCGTTTTAGAAAGGAAATGTAAGGTAGGGTGGATTTTAGAGATACACAGCAGTTAAGGGTAAGAATCTTATAAACTAGGCTCTTGGTACCCTTCAGGTACTTGGTTCTAATTCACAATAAGCTAAATAATATGGTGACTACTTGTATGTTAATGATACAGCTGAACACAGAAATGAAGTACACACATCATTTGTCTAATAAAAAGGAGGCATTCACATGGAAAAAAGGTGTTCATTTTGGGTTCAGGTGCCTTGGCAGTGAGACATTTCTCTATGGTACATTTGGTTGGGAACACATGGCTGAAGTGAAATTCAGCTGCAGAGAAATACGGCTGTTGTGAATTCCCTGTGGGCAAAGAGAACAATGCTGTGCCATGTCCACAACTTCAATAATCAATAGCACAAGGGGAAAATAATGTCCAGGGCCCCAAGGCAACATGAGACAGCAGGCAGTATGGCAGGCATCAGCAGTTGGCTGGCCAGTGGGCATGCTTGTGGTAGTACAAATGCAGTGCACAATGGGCAGTGCTTTTATAATTGGTGTGTATGAACCACTACCCCCCATTCACAGTGTCTAGGGAACATTACCTAAAATACACACTGGAGCATAAATGTGACTACATTAACATGCAGGATTTTCTCCATGCTGTGGCACACTTCTACACGCTGTAGTTGCATAAGGATGTACTATACGCTGAACCGAACACTCATTACTTCTTCTACCCCCAAAACTTGGTTATTAAAGTTGTGGGCATGGCAATACGTGCTTCCCTTTGCCCAAAGGGAATTTGCAACAGCTGTATTTCTCTGCAGCTGAATGTCACTTCAGCCATGTGTCTCCAACCAAATGTACCCAAGGGAAACATCTCGTTGCCTAGGTACCTGAAACCATTCATTTTGCTATGGGGGACATTAAACAAATCAGACAGGAACAATAAAAAAAAGTATAATAGATACTGCCCTACATCTGTTTTACTATTGTTTGATTCTGGCAGTCTCTAATGTTACTGATCAATCTAACACATACCGAGGCAGAAACTTCAGATTACATACCCACAAAATAAATGACAAAAGTACATGATTGCTCTGATGCCATGTCCTTTAGGTAAAGCAGAGAAGTGAATACAACAACTTTTGAACAGTCATTGAATGACTGAATAAGGATACAGAGTATGCTACTTTGGTCATTAAGCTTTTTTCTGCCTCACCAAATTTTAATAAAATCTGAACATTAAATACAGGATTACATTACGTACCATCACTTTATGTCTCTGAATTACAAATTGTGATGGAAGTAAATTTCACATCGGTCAAATTTGAAAACGAAGTTATGTACACATCATAACATTCCAGTGTGTTGTCCAATTTAATTCTTTTCTCAGCTGATGGGTTTGGATCCAACTTGGCCATTGCTAAAGAAAAGCTTGCGGCAATGAAGAACTCTCAAGCTTCTCCCTTACCTACAATGCACCAACCCCAATTACCTCAGATCTTGTTTGCTGACTTTAGTAGAAAGGGATATTCATGTTCAGAAATGCAGAAGGCTATATTTGGAGCACAAAATAAAGGACAGAAATGTCCTGTAAACACTCATTCTTTCAGAAGTTTTCAAGGATGGGTTTTTTGGGAGGGGAGTTGAGGAAGAAAGAAAATGGACAACACAGATGGAGCGTTATGGTGAGTACATATGTTCTTTATCTGTTGTTGTCAATTTTCATTCTATCCTCAACTGATGGGACAGAGTCCCCAGCTACCTAAAATCCAAAGTGGACTCAAGGAAGGATATTCCTGAGCACCATTGAACCAAATGATGGACACCAGATCCAATTTGTAATGAGTAACAAAGGTATGGGGAAGTAGCCCAGCTTATTGCTGCACATATATCATCCATGGACATTCTGGACTGAAACACTGAGGAAGCAGCCATGGATCTAGTTGAACAGGCTGGTAATGGTTTTAGTACAGTAATCTTCAATTTGTTGTAAACAAATTGTTAGCCACAAGGATAAATCAACTTGGGCAACTGGTTTTCCCAATTTTATTTCTGTGAATGAAACAAACAATTGGTCAGATTTTTTTATGTCTTTTGTTCTACACAGGTAGAAATGTAATTGTCTTCAGACATCCAATAGATGTAATATGTATTCACCCTTGTTAGCAAATTTGGGAAAGAATACTGGCAAATCATTGATTGATATTAAATTCTGACACCACCTTTTGAAGAAAGTAAGCATTAGTCTGTTGTATTATTCCATCCTTGTGAAAAATTAAATATGGTGGTTTAGACGACAAGGCATGAATCTCAGAAATTCATATGGTAGACGCAACAGCTACCAGAAAGATCTTCTTCCAGGAAAGAGATTTAAGGTCACATGTAGCTGCTGGTTCAAAGGGGGATTTAGTAAGAGCCTGCAGTAGCAAATTCAGATGCCATGGAGGAGTAGGATCTCTTAAAGGAGGTCTTAGAAGAAGAGTGCCTTTCAAAAAAGGCTTTGCTTACCTTATGAGAAGTGACAGAGGAACCAGCAAAACCAATGCGAAAATTTGATATGGCCACTAACTAAGCTTTAATGATTGATAAACTAGCTCCTTCTTTAAAAAGATGGGATAAAAATTCAAAAATGCTATGTATGGGGGTTAAAAAGGGTTCAGTAATGTTTAGATGAGCCCAGTGAACAAACCTCTTCCATTTAGTGGAATCGAAGCCTGCAATGCTAAAAGCACTGCTCTCCTCTCTAGGACATTGGATATGCAAGTTAGCCCCTGCAGGGGACCAAGTGCTTTGGACAGTTCTCCCCAGAACCCCCCCACCCCAGCTGGGAAGTGTCTGTGGTCACTATGACCTTGGGCTAAGGAGGAAGAAATAGACAGCCTTGAAGAACCTGGTCTGATTGACTCCACCACCTGAGATCTCTCTTGCATGTCTGAATGATTCGTATCTGATAATACATGGGCTGGTTGAGTATTGACCATTGGGCGGTTAGCGTCTACTGCAGAACTCTCATGTAATATCTGGCTAAAGGTACTAATGTTATTGTCACTGCCAAAGAACCCAGAGTCTGAAGGATCAGAAAGGCTAAAATTTTGATACTGCAACCTATCTTTCGGACTTGTGATCTTATGGTCTGAGGGTGGTAGCAAAGCTATGGTCGACTTTGTGTTGAGAATCATTCCTATGAATTCTAGACTGAATTGGTTTTAGTCGAGACTTTTTGTAGTTTATAGTTATACCCAGAAGAGAGCAAGTCTGGAGACCTGATTTCTTGTCCTTATCAGTTGATGCCTGGTTAGAGCGGAAATGATCCAGTCATCTAAAAATGGAAACATGTAAAATCCTTGCAGTTTCAAGTGAGCTGCTACTACTGCCATGCACTTGGTAAACACTCTGGGGGCTGTGGCGAGTCCAAAGGTCAGAACTCTGAATGGGTAATGACGGACTCCCAGCCAGAAGCATAAATACCTTCTGGATTGTCTATTCATCTTTATATGACAGTACGCATCCTGAAGGTCTACTGAACACATCCAGTCGTCCTTGCCCAGAAATGGGAGAATGGACTGAACAGTGACCATCCGAAACTTGGTTCGTTGAGCTGACTTGTTTAAATTGGTGAGATCCAAAATTGGTCTCCAGTCCCATTTTCTTTGGCACTGAAAAGAACCTTGAGTAAGTCCTGGACTCTGTCTGTTCTGGTGGTACCTCTTGGATGACACTTTTGTCTAGCACCATTTGAATTTGAATTGCTGCCATGTCATACTGACTGGGTGGAACATTGGGGATTTTTCTCTAGTTTGGATGAGGATAGATAAAAGGAATTATATAACCTCTGGAAATAATCCTCTGCACCCAAATATCTTTTATTAAGTCTAGCCAGGCTCTCTGGTTCAGGAATAAATGTCCAAGACTGCCTTCAGAGGTGGGCAATCAGAGCTCCTTTCAGGAACGCTGGTAGAGTCTGTCAAAAAAGGATTCTCTGGACCCCTGGTTTTGTGGGACACCTCTGCCACATGGGCTTCGTCTATTAGAGTTCCATCCTCTACCTCTGTGGGAACCTTCTCCATATGTGTCCTGGAATGGACCCTGAGATTTCTTGAACCACATCTTTTGACTGCCCTGTTGATTCCTGGAAAAGGATCTTTGAGGGGTCGAAAAGCATAGTCCTATGGCAGACAGGGTCTTTCCATCCTTTTCATACCTGGATAGTGCGTCTTCTACCTTGGGGGAAAACAAAGACGTGATGTCAAATGGTGCATTGATGAATGAGGACTTGAAGGGCTCAGCAAAATCACACAAGTGCATCCAGGCATGACTTAGCAAAGTCATACAAGTGCATCCAGGCATGCCTCTTAATGGAAATGCCTGAACATGCTACCCTTAAGGTTCCTTCTGCTACATAGAAAATTAACCTCATGGAGGAATTAGAAATGGATTACAGGGTAGCCAACTGAGAAGGGACAGATGACTGACTATCCACAGAAATAGCTCATGACAGAGCATTTAACAACTCCTTAATCAAATCCCTCTGAGGTCTTGCAAAGTGTGCCAAATAATTTAGACACCTTAAAGCAAAGTTCACTGAAGCATATACGTTTCCCAAATCTATCCATCACCCATGACTCCCTATTGCAAGGATGGACAGTGGAACTCTCCTCGGCAAGTTCCTTTTTGGTGGCTGCTGCTATGACCATGGCATCAACTGGCACCCCTTTTCCCCAAAACTGCTTGTCCATGGGTGGTGCCATAATCTTATCAGGTCTCCGATGCATAGGTTCAATGGTGTCAGGTTCCTCTTCCAGACCCATCAAGAGATCAACTCCATGAGCTCATCAGCAGGCAGACTGACCCAAGAGGTAGATGGGCCAATATCAAAAGCCTCCAGGAATACAGAATCCTCAGATGAAGAATTGCTAGGTGTCTAGCCACCTCTCTGTTTAAGAATTTGAAGGATATCTCCAAATGAGACATCTTCAGGAAGTGACTGTGGGGACGCTTCACCTTCATTGAAATATGTATCTTCTGTGAAGGACTCCTTTGGTGAGTCTAGGTGCCTCCTCTCTTGTATGTCTTTTTAGGAACTTCCTCCATGGGATGATCTGGAGAGGTATCAGAAGAAATCAAGATTCCCCGTGGGGAAGCCTGAGGTCTTGGTATTAGCTGTCCATGGGGAAAGATCTGGCGAGGCTAAATGCTGAGATGTCAGTGCTGAAGATCTTGGATCTGTGCTGGTTGGATCCATCCATTCTGTCAAGGCAGAGAAAACGCAACCTCAAAAGCAGATCACCCTAGAGAAAGGGAAGACCTCAGATCTGAGAAGGCAAACTTCTGGACCGTGGCCATCTCCCGCTCCAAAGGCAAAATACTCATGGTGGAAGCCGGAGTTGAGCTGTCCAATGCCAACGACCAGAGGTGCGCAGATGGCTCCAAAAGCCTCAGAACTGACTGCAACACCTCAGATTCAACAGAGAAGCTTTGGTTCCAAGAGCTTTATAGATCCAACGGGGTGGGAGCACTCAGAGTAAGCTTAGGACCCGATACAGCAATCCTCAGATCAGAGCTAGATGGATTGGGGGAGCTAGGATCCATAGACTCTGAGACCACTGAAGGAGTCAGAGGAGGAACTTGTAGTGGGATGCAACAGAAAAACTGACCTGACCCAGACGAGTAGGAGCCAAGGGGACACCCATCTCACCCTGCACCAAAAGACTCTTCCTCACCACTCTTTCTACAGCTTCCTCTGAGACTTCGGGAAGAAAGAGTGGAACACACCAAAGGGGACTTGGGTCTGTCCAGAAATGGGGAAGGTACCCTGAAGGGTACTTGATCCACTGAAGATGAATACTGCGGCCTTTGTAAAATAATACATGTTGACGGACCAGCAATAGCCTGATCCGACTTGGACTGTGTTGGATCCAGGAAGGATGGATCAGTTAATTTTGGCTTCTTCAGATCCAAAGGAGTCGGATCAGACATTTTCAGCTTTTTTGGATCTAAGGGTGAACTCAGATCTTTGACAGTCATCTTGTTTAAAGATTCCAAAGCAAAAGATGATGCTGAAGGCTTCAGAGACAAGGATTTAAAATGTTTTGTTTTGGTTTTTGGAGATTTATCTCCGGATATAGCCTCTCCAAAAGATGATGGCAAAAGGCCCTTTAAAATCAATTTGTTGCTGCACTCCACCAAAGCCCTTGGGTTGAATCCGTTGCAAATAGAGCAAACTTGCAAGCGAAACAATCCTAAGCAGTAGACACAAGATGTGAGCATCTAAGAATGGGAGCTTATGTCCACACTTAGTACATTTGTTAAACCCCGCTGGAGCCTTAGCCTCCATATTGAAAACAGTAAAGTTAGTCAACAAAGAGAAAGAAATCTAACAACTATTTCTACTACTACCTTTTTTCTTTCACTGTTTTAACAGAGTCAAAGAAATAAAGGACAACTACCAACGATGGTATCAGAAGAAAAACTACATAAAATGTAGTACTATAGAAAGGGTACTAGCGATAGTATCAAGAGGTACTCAAATTACAAGAGCAGCAGAAATGATTAGAAATAGTAGAACACATGCAAATAATAGTACGATAGGCAAGGGAATCACTTGCAACTAAATACAGAAAGAGAACTAAAGTAATAAACTAAGTTTTTACAAACATATCTCAAAAATCATTCAAAAGTGTTGGAAACCATGTCTTTCACTGAAAAGCAGCAAATGAGATGTGAGGTAATTGGAGCTGGTGCATTGTGGGTAAGGGAGAAGCTCAAGAATTCTTGGTTGCTACAAGCTTTAGCAATGGCCAAGTGTGATCCGAGGGATCAGATCCAAACCCATCAGTTGAGGATAGAATGAAACTTAACGGCATCAGACTTTCGGTGCCATTAACAGGCAAAGTTACGAGGATGACAAAGACATGGTAAATTTCAACTTTAAACGTTTTAACATTTCAGCCTCATTTCCACCCAGGGTCAAAAGTTTTGAACAGGCAGTTTTCAATGATCTAACAACGGGATATTTTCAAAAAGATTTTCACAATATAAATATGTAATGAGGAACAAACTGCATTAAGAAGTTTGAAATTCACTGAAGAAAGTTTTTTCAACAGTTGATAAAATTGGGGCTGCTGTGGTATGGAAAAGGGTAGATGATGCATTCATACAAATCAATAACAGAAAAAAAAATCACCATAAATTAGTTAATTTTAAACAACAAATTGATTCTGTTTAGACAGCAAGAACTATTACAGAAATACTTGGAAAAGAATTAACAGTACAGGCCACTAGTAGTCAAAAATGATGCATCCCGCCAATAATTCAGTCCTTCTCCTTTACGCCACAATGATGAACAGCTTCTGTATATGGTCCGTTTACTCAACTTCTTTATTAATTCCTACAAATGTGCCAAAACATTGCCGTTATTGGTGAGACCCAAAGTAAAAGACATTACAAAATTTCTTCAGCTTCTGATAGAAATTTAAGTACAGAATTCCACTTACACATGCAGGGCTGTACAACAGTACTACATATAGTGGTGTAATTATAGCAATTAGCTTTTAGCTAGAACATCCAAGTGTGCATAATGTGGAGTTTCATGAATCCCTTATTGAATTATTGGAACTTTCCCTGTTTAAAAATGTGTTTTGCTTTAAAGACGTTATCTGTTAAATTGCACAGTACTGTTATGGGGCAGCTTTCACACCAGTATATGCAGAATAAATTATGAGCTACTTTCAGAAGGAACTGATATATAACACAGTAAAAAGTATATATATAAGTGGACATTTGGATAACTGCTGAATATATTTATGGAAGTAAGACTTATGTGATCTGAAGTTGTTTCTTACACATAATTACAATAGGTTTGGTACTATATGTACCATTAAATTTGACCTTTTTGAGAGTGCGTTTTGGTATTAATATGACTAGGCTGTTGGATGGCGCTATTCAAACTTCAGTGTACAATAAACATTTTTCAGAAAACTTCTTCCTAACAGATACCAGTTGCCATCCCGGACACACTACAGATAACATTCTGAAGTACTAGTTCCTCAGAGCATCAAGGGCTTATAATAGATTAGATGACACTAAGGAAAAATTAAAATTTGTTTGCACATTTTAGGCACAGGCATTATAAAACACCTACCATCTACAAAGTCCAGGAAGTAGTTTGGGCAAAATTCAAAGATAATTTATTATAAGTTCATAGATATTAATGGACATAGACAAGATTAGTGTAGGTTTGTTACTATGTATGCAGTAACTCACTCAAAGTTAGAGACATCAGTAAACATTGCTCTATATAATGACAGGTTTTTTTTGTGTGCATTTAATTTAGTATCTGGGACTTGTAAGGTTAGTTTTAGAAAGGGAAGAAGTCTTGATCAACAGTTGTCAGGTTGCAAAAACCTAAATAATCACATGGACAGATAGACAGTGGGTGTAAACCTACAGGCCATAGCCTTGTGCCATTTGTGTGTATTACATTTTTGTGAGATTGTGCTCATTTATCTGGTGCTTCCCTGTGCCTGGCTTGGCCTCCTGTGACTACAAGACTTG
Organism: Protopterus annectens; assembly: GCF_019279795.1. Classification (NCBI taxonomy): domain Eukaryota; kingdom Metazoa; phylum Chordata; order Ceratodontiformes; family Protopteridae; genus Protopterus; species Protopterus annectens. Next base: position 137,685,904 of record NC_056734.1, read on the forward strand.
GATTGCTTCTAAAATAACCTGCACCTACAAAGATGATGCAAGTATTTTTTTTGTTTGCACTTGCTCTGTCTCAGTGCTATTTAACACTTCTGTGCCACATTTAATGATTTTCTTAAATTTATCACTGTTTTTCAGCCTGCACTTGTTAAAGAAACATCTGTTTGTTACTGTACTGCTCTTAGGTTGTTTTAATGGTATTCTAATATTTCCTAACCTCCTCTGGTACTGCAAAAGCTGCTCTGAGTTTGCCAAAGTTTTCCTAAGTCTGGCAAAATATTTAAATTTTGCAAAGTTTTTCTGTGTTGTTGTAGCTCTCATGTTGTGTACTTTTTTCTGTATTTTGCTGAACACTTCTCAGGGTTAATGAACTTATTTCCAAGGATTCCTGATAATGCAGGAATTTTTTTTGTTGTAAAGCATTTGTTACTGCATTTGAGCTCAGAACAAGCTCTTTTTACATTAAGACGGTCCTTTTGCAGTCTGGTGGGAGCAGAACTTAATTCAGCCCATCCAAGTTGGAAAGTGCTGGTGGAAAGTTTATTGTGTTTTTATCTAATGAGCCTAAGGGATTAACTGTAAAAGTCTTTCATCCTGCTGGTATAAAAGCGGTTCCCTGTACCTTGTATATGTATATAGGCAAACCTCTCCAGTTTAAAATCCTCAACAGGAAATGATATCCATAGTCTCCCCACTGTTCACAGCTGCTTGAAGAGCTGCCAGTTTGTGCAGACGGTAGTACCACATACTACTGCAGGTCATTTGACCAGAGCTGCTCAAAGTTTGGTGAGTTTTGCCAGAGGTCTGAAGAGATTCTGCTGAAATTTAAATCATCCACCTCTAAAATAAAAAAAAAAATGACTACCTTGTGAGATTCCTTTGCACTCTGCTGACTGTATTTTATCATTTTGCTGCTTCACTTTGCTGATTTTACTGTATTTTTCTGCACTTTAAAAAGGTTGTTCTGTTGCTTTAAGTGGCTAGTACATAGCATAGACTAGATACAGATCTGCTGAATCTGGACTGTATTGTTACACTTGAGCACTATTCCATCCATCTTAAATTAGGAGGACCCTGCCTGCACCCTTCTGGCAAAAGTGTGTAGTCTAAGCCTCATCTCAGTTTGGGATTACTCGAGAAAAGCTCATTGCGTTCTTTCACACTGGTAGTTTAGCTTAAAAGTGTTTAATTTCTCCTGTATTTAAGATCTGCATTTGTGAGTAGCTGCTCACTGCTCAGTGGGGTTCAGCAGTGCCCTGTAAAGATGCAAACACCTTGAAAGAAAGTTTTCTGCTAGACATCTGTCAGTGAAACCTCCCAAGATTCCCTACTGCATTCCAGGAAACTCAATTGCACACTGAAAAGCACTCACATAGTTTTCACCCCTAACCTTCAACAGAATAAACCCCTTGGTTAATCCTACAGCAAAAATCTTGTCAAACTAGCCCACCCTATAAAAAAAAAAAAACTGTAGTTACAATAAAAACCTGCCATAATGGATGGAAAGTTTCCAGCCATTTCTTGGGCCAGCTTGATTGACATGGGCATCCTGAGGCAATGTAGTAATTGCCTCATGTACACTGATAACCACTTACTCCTAAAACAAACAGAATATATGAGAGATTAAATTACACTATGCATTTGGAATCAATTCTCTCACATAACAACAAACTGGACCTCAAACAGGTTGTCAGCACACACGCATCACTTCTCACACAGAACAATGTCACAACACATAAACCCATATAAGAGGAGGTACTCAACAGAAGTGTACCAAAAGATCAGAGACCTCCCAAGTGTAAACCACTTGCACACATTGCAAAGCAAACAGAATCCTCTACACCACTTTCTCAGCAAATAAGCCCATAAGGCAAAACACCTCAAAACCAAAGCGAGACACTCAGACATCTCCCTCTCCAGGATGGACAAGGAGAAGGTCACGGCCAGCTGCCTGTCAGGTACTAGGATCCATCAAATCACGCACGCACTTAAGTCACGTAACAAGAATTACTGTTATGACTCTGTCATAGTAGATGTTGGTGTGAATAACTTGAGACTTACCTCTTTGGACTATATGAAGAAAGTCATGACCGCATATTGTGTGTCTCAAGCAGGTATGTCCCAAGCCCTAAGCAGCATTTTTACCTTCACTCAGGATGATATTACAATATAGACAAAAAATGATTGACCAACTGGCTTAGCTTCTGGTGTTAGTCCATGGGGATCCAGTATCTGTCAGCCTGGAAGGACATGGTTGACAGACAACAGTTCATTGCCGGAGAGGGTCTTCATCTGTCTCCTCTAGGCTTTTGGTTACTGGCAAAGGTGCTTGCCTCCTGCATAGTGCTGTTTTTTTGTAGGCAATGTCAAAACAAAAAGAATTTCTGATATTAAAAAATCCACAAGACAAACCCAGGAGCCTAAACAGGAAACTGCACTCCCCGGAAGCACTCCTCACCTTGGGAGATGCTGACATTTGTGGAGTCACTGAGACATGGTTCAGGGCCAAAAAAAGCACCCTGGTCATGCAAGGCTACAATGCCTTCCACACATTCAGCCTCCAAAATGAGCATGAAAGAACCAAAGTTGGAGGTGTACCCATTTTCATTAAAGCCAAATACATCTCAAGACTAGTTAAACATTATGACTCTTTTGAGCTACTCCAGGTCCAACTAATTATAGGTAAAATACCCAATCACATCATTGCTAGCTACCGGTCCTCAACTATGAATTAAGAGAAGCATACCACCTACCTGGACTTACTAGAGTCATTCACTAGACAACCAAACACTTTGGTCATGGGAGATTTTAACTATCCTTCCATCTGTTTGGTGACACACATGAGCACAAACATGCTCTCCCTGAGGTTCCTGGACTTTGTCAACACAAATACCAAATATCATGGAACAGCTAGTCTGCACCCCCAAAGGGCTCAACTGTTCTAAACTTAGTGCTCACCAACATGGAGTGGGTCACTGCACTACCTTGAGTGTTGCCCTGCCCGATAAAATCTTGTTAGAATTAACAATCAGGCCTGACACCCCCACAGGAGCAAAAAAACTGAAACATTTCTCCAAAGCAAACTACAGTTTAAGCGATGGTATAAAAAGTTTCAAAACCCCTGCTAACACAGCCAACAATAACTTCTATGCAGAGAAGTATACAACTGCCTTGTATAACCACCTAAACAACTGTATAGACTCTGCTGTACCTGACCAGATCAAAACCACGTCCTCCCAAAAAAGAGGCCACCCTAGTGGACCTCAAGTATAAATAGGTTATACAACCTAAACTAAGCTCCCTGCAGACTTGCAAAAATATAAAGAACTCAGAAATCTGACAAAAAAAAAACAAAACACAAAAATAAAAAGGACTTCTATAACAAACTTCCCACAGCCCTAAAATCTAACCCTGAAAAATTCTGGAACTCTATTAACCAAATATTACATCCCAGTAATCTTAACTCCCTCAATCCATGCCCTGACAAGACATCTGAAGAAACTGCCACTATCTTCAGTACCTATTTTATCAATTCAATATCTAAGCTACTGAACCCTAACCCAAACTCCTCTACTACTAACATCTCCAACTTTTCTGAACCTACTGCTAATACTATCTCCTCAAATACCTTCACCCTCAAACCTGTACTTACTAGCTACATCAAAACTATACTCTCTAAATTAAAACCTATCCACTGACAATATTCCTTCCACTTTTCTTCTACTACCAGCTGACTCTCTTGCTCTCCCTGTATCTATCCTAATTAATCGCTCTATCTCTGAATCTAAAGTCCCTTCCATCTGGAAACAATGCTACATTCTACCTATACACAAAGGAGGTAAACTCCTGATATCTCCTTCTTTAGACCTATCACTATCCTCTTCCCCTCTCTCCAAAAGTACTAGAAAAATGTATTCATAAACAAATTATGCAGTATTTAATACATGAAAATCTGCTTACACCCACTCAACATGGCTTCAGACCCAAACATAGCACCACCACAGCTCTTTATCCTTCCTCAACACTGTCGCTATGGCCATGGACGACCATAAACTTATTTCTTGCCTATTCTTGGACCTCTGAAAAGCTTTCAACACTGTCTCATATACTCTACTGCTGCACAAACTGCATAATCTCAACTTCTCCTTTGATACTCTTGCATGGTTCTCCAACTACCTCACTGACAGATCTCAATCAGTGAGATTGCACTCTGCACTCTCCCCTCCCCTCCTCTCCCTGTAAAAATGGGTGTACCTCAAGGGTCTATCCAAGGCCTTTACTTTTTAATATCTTTACTAATCAACTCTATACCTCCTGTCCTCAGTCATCTTTAGTGCAATACGCAGATGACTCTACAGTCATCACCACAGCCAACTTTCTCTCTAAGCTCTTCTCAGCTACTCAGGCATCTTTTAATTTAGTTGAAAGATGGCTCTCCAACAACCAGCTCTTCCTTAAACCTAAAAAAAAAAAACAAAGCTGTTACTCTTCCTACCTAAAAAGTTCAATAATATTAAACCCTCCTCCATACAGTCCCTTAATAACACTCCAATTCAGGTAGAATCCAGCACTATGTTCTTAGGCGTAACCATCGACGATCAGCTTAAATTTGACTTGCTTGTTAATAACTTATCAAAAAGACTCATTCAAAACTAGGACTCCTTTACAGTAATAAGAAATTCCTTACCTGTGAAGCCAAGATTACTCTCTCTCTTACCTACCTTCTATCCAGTCTAATGTACAATTCTTAAATTCTCACAAATCTTAACTCAGCACTCCTGGCCAAACTCAAATCTACCTACAACAAGGTAGCTAGATTTGCTGCCCAACAAACCTACAAATCCCATCACACTCTCTCTAAAACATCTAAACTGGCTTGAATTACCCCACCAGCTTCTTCTCCCTTAGCTCCAGATCATCCATGCTGCATATACCAGCCTTCCTACTGCCCAGCACTATCCCCGTCTCATCTCCCATTACTTTCCCTCCGGACCTCTCCAAAGCAATAACAAAGACCTACTACAAATTTACAAACCCAAGTCTAAATTTGGACCAACATGTACAGCTATCACCCCATTATTGCTGGGAATAGGCTCCCACTAGAAGTCAGGACCCTTACACATCCTAAACAATTTAAGATTGCCACCAAAGAACACTTTAAAAGTCACTGGTCCTGCAACTGCACTCTCCCTCCTTAAACACCCCCTACTTCCATACCTTAATCTACTTTCTGCCCGTAAATCACTCTTCTCACTAGCTCTCTCTAATCTTCCCTTGACTACTCTTTCTACTGTTTTCTAAAATCTATTAAGAAAACCATCTAAGAAAAACATTAATTATATTGTAATTGTCTTGCCTTTATGCAAACTACATTATGATAAAACTGGGTTTTTGTAACCACTTACCCCAAAAACTATATTCATCTTAATGACATATTTCTTTTTATACATCTTGAAATAGTTTTACTATACTCCTGATTATTGACACTGTAAAACACTGTATTGGTTACTTAAAGCTTTGTAATAATCCTGTAACATTGCTGTTTAATACTAATTTATAATGCAAATTATATATGTTGGAGCTTTTCTCCCCGGGCCTCCGCTGACAAAAGGTTCTTCAGCTCAGTCGGACAATCCCGGTCAACAAATGTAAAATAAAATATAAAGTATTAAAACAAAAGGAAGAAACTGATGTCTAACAACAACAGGGAACTTGCTCAGCAGAAGAATACCCTCTACAGCGTGAACAAGCAAATCAGATATCTTGTAAAGTCCTCTAAAGCTAGTTATGAAGTTTAATTAGCATTCCTAGCTAAGGATAATTATAAGACATAATTTAGCTATGTCTGAAATCTAAAAGCAAATGCCCAACTATGTGTAGAACTTATAGTGCATGATACTTCTCATATTGAACCAGAGGAATTTGCCAACTTGCTAGTTGACAGATTTGATGCAAACTTAATCCCACTGTCCCCATCAGCCATACCCAAAAACATATCTGACACCAGTCCTCTACCTAGTATCTCCAAAGAACAGGTCATATCCGCACTCTCCAAAGCCAAAAATACAGCCTCTATGGGACCAGATAACATCCCAGGCTGCTTACTAAACAATCTAAAACAAGACCTAAGAGAACCACTTGGCACTCTCTTTTTACCTCAGCCTGAGCACTGGCTTTATTCCAGCAGAGTGGAGAACAGAAACAGTAATCCCCTTGCACAAAGGGGGTCCATCAATTGACCCTGGGAACTACAGACCCAGCCTAATCTGCAAGGCCATGGAAAGAATCATCATAGACCTTAACAACAAGGACATATGTGACCTTCAAACTCTTGACCCGACCCCAGTATGTCTTCATTAAGGGTAGATCATGCTTAATGAACCTTGTAGGCTTCTTTGACAATGTCACCAAAGCCCTGGATGAAGGCAAAACACTACAGACTGCATATCTTGGCTTAGCCAAGGCTTTTGGCACAATCCCCCACTCAGGTATCATTGAAAAACTCCCCCAGCTGGGGATTAACCCATATGTCACTATATGGGTAGTCAACTGGTTCAGCAACAGAACACATTCTGTTAAAGTTGGGGATTCCACCTGTACCAGTAGACCAGTTGCCAGTGGAGTACCACAAGCATCTGTGCTTGGAATCTATTTCTCGAAGTCCAGGCGAAAGTAGATGACCTGTGGCTTAAGTTCACTGATGATTGCAAACTGGGGCAATCATTGAGTCCCCAAATGATGTTAACATATTACAGAAGGGGTTAACACAGACAAATGATTGGTGCCAAAGCTACAGACTAAAACTAAATGCAAAAAGGTGCATTATTATCCCCTTTGGCAAAGAGGAAGTCCCTGCAAATTACAATATTGACTGCAACCCCCTAAGCTCAAACCCAGTGGTGCAAGATTTAGGAACACAGGTTGATAATCTAAACTTCGATCACCACAGTGGTAAGTAAAGCCTTCTATATCGCACATCTCATAGGTAAGGGCATTGCATCCAAGACTAAGGATGTTATAATTCCTCTGTACGCGACCCTCATCAGACCACTAATAGAATACAATGCTCCCTTTTGCATGTACTGCACCAGACACGTGCAGCAGCTGGAGAGACCACAAAGGTTTCTCACCAGGAAAATTTAGGGCCTCCAAAACATGACCAACATGGAAAGACTGACAGCCCTGTCACTGTACTCTGTATCCTACAGGCTGCTGAGAGGTGACTTGTGCCTGACCTACAGAGCAGTCTCTGACTCTGCCCTAATGGAAATGCTGCACATCTGCCAATCAAATCAGACAAGAGTTGCTTTCTCCAGGGATCTCAACCTAGCCTATGACACTGACAGAACATGCTGGAGAGACAGATACATCTCTCAGAGATTGTTCCTTCTCTGGAATTAACTTCCAATTATAGTGAAGCAGAGCTCCTCAATGACTCTATTCAAGCACAACCTAGACAACTGGATTGGAGACTGTAAATTCGCCTTGGAGGTGGCACCTATGTCCCTCATGGACATGGGCAGTCAGTGCTGATCATAGACTTGCTCTGCGAATAACGTCCATCTAACCAAGGTCAACTAGGGAACAGTGGTATAACATGGCTAGGCTTTAAAGTCCCTAGGGCCATTAGCCTAGTAACCTCCTATGAACCTCTGTATGTGAATCTGAATACCTCACATGCAAAACCACTTAATGAACATATGAGGTTACTGTTCTTATTACATTATGCAGCTTTATATGGGTCATATACATGGCTAAATGTAACTCACCACAAAGAAAACTACTGAGTCATACACCAGCTTGAGCAAAAAATTACAATACAGTAGAAAACATCATGATCCGGTACTGCAGAATCACCGAACAACTTTATTGAATAAAAGATCTTTTATTCAGTAAAGTTTTTTGGTGTTTCTACATAGTTAAACGTATTCATGCTGCTTTTTATGCTCCACACAAGATCTTAGAAACAGAGAACAGAAACACATTTATGTTTTGAAATGTAAAAGGGATAGCAGTATTTTGTCTTAGCCTAGTACTAGAATCTGCATATTTTACATTCTGAGAAATAGGTGAGAGTTCAAACTTTACTTTCAATAAGACTGGATACAACAATACTTTAGATGGAAAGTGGAGGCTATGGATTATGAAAATTTGGAGGGTCTCTATGTACTCTGTTTAAGAAATCATTTACAAATACACAATAAGTGTGTAAAAACAGTAACCAGTTGCCCTGTAATCCTTTTCTTAATCCACTAAGAGGCACTATTTTTTGAGATAAATAACTTCTGGGCGAATTGTTTATATACTTATTAATTTTTTGCAAATATAATCTACTTATACATTGTTGATATGTTTTAAGTTTATATTTGCTGGCAATCAGTTCTAGGAAAGCTTTCTCATAAAAATATTCAGTTTACTAAAATATTATTGTAGTTTGATTTATCAAGTCATTCAAGAGACTAATGTTTTCTACACATAACTACTTTGAGATTTCATATTTTTAGCTTGCATTCAGGAAGCCAATGTATGGACAGCCACGGTGGTACAGCGGTTAGCATGGTCGCCTCACAGCAAGAGGTTCTCCGGTTCGATCTTCGGCTAGGGTGTCTTCTGTGCAGAGTCTGCATGTCCTCCCTGCAGTCGTGTGGGTTTACTCCGGGTGCTCCGGTTTCCTCCCACATCCCCAAAGACATGCAGCAAGTGGATTGGATACGCTAAAATTGGCCCTAGTTGTGAGTGCGTGTGTGTGTGCCTTCTATGGAAGGTTGGGTGCCGGGATGGCAACTCGACACCGTAAAAATCCACTGCCAATCATGAGCAGACAAGGTGATCTGCTGGGGTGACCCCCTAAACAGGAAAATCCGAAAAAGAGAGAGATTGAGGAGGCCAATGTGAAACTGGTCTGCTTTACTTATTTGGAGTCTGACATTCACAAAAAATTGAGATCATTTGTTTTACAAGTACTGGAATCTTTCTGGCATGGATGTAAATGATAGATTCCATGCATCAAGCATGGGTTTTGTACATCCATTGCACACACTAGATTTAAAGACTTTCATTCATAATGTGAATGGTACATCAGAAAAATTGTGATAGAAACAAGCTATTACACACAATGTATATATGAATGTGTGTGTGTGTGTGTGTATATATATATATATATATATATATATATATTTTTTTTTTTTAACTTCAGTAGCTGTTTTTCTAGTGCTTTTGCTGATTTTCTATTTATATATACAATTTAGTGTAGTCAGCATTCCAGCATGCTTCTGGGAAATGGGAGGAAATAGGAGTCCTCACAAACAGAGAGAGAGTATATACAAACCACACAGATCAGTCAAAAGCCAGGACTGAACCCCAGATCTTGGAACAGAGAGGCAGTAAAATTGCCAATGTAGGTACTATACTACCCAGTCTTTATATTCATTTCTTAACACAAGAGTTTTAGCACAACAACATGCTTATTTACAAAGATGTCATGCTACTGGGCATGAGTATGTGGTGCCCACTCAGAGTCCTTCAGAATTTGATAGGACAGCAGAATGCAGTCGCAATGTAATGAGAAATAACCAAACTGTAATTAATGGCCCAAAAAAAAAAAAAAAAACAGGTAAAACAAACATGCTACTGGCATGGTACATTCACTGCTGTTTTATTTACTATCACTAAAATGTATCCATGTTTAAAGGTAAAAAGATTGCTACACTAGAGATCACAGAAATTCATAGAAAACAGGTTCCCTTTGACCAAAAAATTAACCTTAACTGGATAGAATGGCATGCACCCAAGTAAGCTGTGGTAAAAACTCATCTCAGAAACATGTGTGTACCAGAGATGCACTGAATTAACTCATCTACGTATGTGCATTACCTAGCATCTCCCCATGTTTCAGAATATACTCCCTCTTCAAGTCAAGCAATGTGACTCCCTATCATCATTCAAAATAAACCTTGATGAATGGATGGGTACCATACTTCTCAACCTCTTGGTGCAAGAAATCTGGGCAAAGCCTGTCAAAATGGGGGGACAAAAGCCCCAAAATAGGGACAAATCTTAAATATTGCACTTATAAACTTAGAAAGTTGATAAAGTAAAGGGGTTTGCTTAAATTGAGGAATGAAACTCAAATGTACGTCATTGTTTAGGGACTTCAATCCACAGATTATCCCAGTGATTTGCCAGAAAACCACAAATTTTATGAGGAATACACCAAAAATATAAGGCAAAAATCTGAACAGTCGAGAGAATTGATAGGTACCCTGAAATTCACACCGGGACTAACTGGTCTCGTCTTCCTTGAGAGAAGAGGTAAAACCTGGGGATGGGTATTTGGCAAGGCTTACATGCTCATCAGACTGATTAGCTTTGTACAGCCTATGATTCTATAACCAAACAAATTCTTGAATTCATTGGTTTTGGACAGCGAACATCTCCAAAAGACTGGTCCAAGAGTCTGCAACCCACTCTCTGAGAAAAAAATAAGTAAATACACCTTCATGTCAGTCTATTCCAATAAAAACTGCTGCCTCGGTGTTCCCTTTGAGCCCACATAATACAAGTGCTATGAATGACTGGTAAAGGCACTTTTCTCACATTCATATACTGAAGACTGTAAGAACATGTAGTGAGAAGTAATTATACATCATCTCCCCAAAACTACATTCAAGAACATAATGACATGCATTCATTGCTTTCTTACTTGGGGGGCTCCCATATGGACAGCTCCTACTTGCCTTTAACAAAAATGTGAGGCTAAAGACTAGAAGGGTACAGCTACTTGCTTTATGTTCTAACGTGACGACGGAGCACAAAATAAAATAAAAAAATGAGCATTGCAAACTTATGTTTAAGTTTTAATAAAAATAAAGAATGGATGGATAAATAAAAAAATAGACACACTGGTTGTTTTCTGGGCAGAATACAGCCTGAATGAGATGTGCCTCAGTGTGCCTTAATTATTAAACCACAACATATTTTAAACTGAAAGCGATTAAAATATTGCTTAGACCAAGTGCAGTTTTTGGTTACATACATCATATCCACATACTTTCATTGTAAGGACAGCTGGTGCAGTGCACTCATAAGATCATTAGAATACAACTACGAGCAGATGTCCATTGTCTCTTAGTACAAAGCTGTAAAGAAAACCACAACCTATACCATTTTCTCTCCTTACTCTTTTTTTAAAGAGTAGGGATGTAGCAAGAAGTTAGCCTGCCTCCCCCTTCACAAGTTAACTGAAGAATCACAGACAGCTACTGCTATGGCAGGAATCCCCTGTATGGGATAGTGGGGCACTCTACAAAAGGTAGGCCTAATTCTTACCTTAAGTCAACCCCACAAACCTAAATCCATACCACTAGGACCTGCTACAAAAGGAAATATCGCATGAAGTACTAGCACTGCAATAACTTTGACTTCACTTTAGCAGCATAAAAAAGACCAGCCAATAAAAATAAGGAGCAGGTTTCTAAAACATCTACAAGTAAGAAGGAGTGGAAGGAGGAGTGAGAGAAAGTCTCCTACAACAGTGATCCTACTATATTCATTACAGGGTTCACTGCTGCAGTGTATTCACAAATGAATGGGTGGTTGCTAAAAGGTGAAAGCCCCAGAATATGGCACAGACAGAGAGAAACAAACATGCCTTGAAGTACTACAGCACAAAACTTGGCCTACTCCTAGACTAAAAGTCCAGTCTGGAAAAGGTGGAGGTCCAGGTGGCACCCTCAAAAATATTTGAGTAAAGACATTCTAGACAAATGCATCCTGCCACCCTTGAGTACGCTCTGACTTGTCCAGTTATGGTCTTTCTATGCGCATTAGAACATAAGGTGATACACTCTGTCAGCTATTTCAGCAAAGTATGTTTGAATACTGGTCTGCCCTGCTTTTCTATCATAAAGAAAGATGAAAATGCTAGTCGTAATGTCTGAAATGTTTTGTCCTGTTGAAACAACACCTGAGATGAAACACCCAAGATGACTATGTAGATCCACTGTGTTAATAACCATTCCACCATTATGTTCAGAATTAAGTTAAAAATGAGGGAGATGGACTTAAATACACAAGTTCAAAGATAACCTGTGGCATGTTTTTTTTTAAACACCTTTATTGAATCATCACTTGTGACACAGGCACATTTGCATTTATATAAAAGCAATCAAACTATATTAGCAATTTCACATTTACAAATACTATACTTCACATATATTGCTATATAACATATAACCTAAGCAACATTACATAAATTATTCAATTCTTGCCCTGTTTTTAAACAAGATACATCTTTATTAAACCATCACTTACAACATAGGCAATCATACATTTCTATACATGAAAACAAACCACACAGACACAATCCTATTTGCAATCAATTTACATCTCAAACCATACCGACACACTCCCACTTGCATACATCACTTACAATCTACCCAATCATCATCAGCCAAACATTACATAGCTCATTTAAGTCCTGCCTTATTTTTAAATTTCATTCCTCCCCTGTATGCCCATGTTTCCTATGTAGTTTGCTCCTACCTTTTCCTAAAGATCTCAATTCCAGTTGTTTTAGCTCTGTTGCTATATTCACTACTTGTAGTATAGCTGGTTTACATTTTGATTTCCATTTTCTAGCAATTGCTTTTATGGCAGCCACCATAATTAGACACAGCGAGGCCTTACCATGTTTAGGCAATCCTGATTCTGTATTATAGCTCAGAAAAATCATCTGATTCGGCAACACTCAAAAATCATCTCCCTCTTCACACCAATCTGCCCACTCAGCATCTATAACAATGCATCCCAAAGGGAATCCTTAAAGCCTGCCAACTCATAGCACTCCCATAAAACATGTTCTGAATTATCTTTCTTCCCCATCACACCTCCAGCATTTGCTGTCTACCTGAGAAAAAAATCTCTGGAGTCTACTTGGGGTATAACAATATGTAAGCATTTCCAAGCAAAAATCATAAATCTTCTAGATTTTGTTGCATATTTGGGAGACAAACATATATCCTTCCATTGTTTCTTTGTGAATTGCTTATGCAATCTCTCTTCTCAATCCTTTCTGATGTTCCCTGATTGATTCTTATAGTTATGCAATATTTATATGCTCCACTAATTATTCCTTTTTAATGGCCGCTTCTGTTCTAGATTCTACTAAAAACTCTACCAGTGCTGGGCTTTCTTTTAGGACCACCCTATTTCTTTATTCTTTGCCTACACTCTTATCAATCCTTGATAGGGAAGGCAATCTCTAACCTGCACTCCAAATAAATTCTTGACATCTTCCCATTCTATCATCTTTCCCTCTGTAGTTATTTGCTCCCAATACCTTGGCCCCTTTGCCAGTTTTCTCCAATAAATTCCAGTCCCCTCTTGCCTACTGTCTATACCCCTAATTGCAATCATCCCTATCAGCAGAACCTCCTTTCTCCATTCCCGTGTTGGCTTAGTTCTTAGGATACTTTCTACTTTACAGATGTAATATTATGCATGATTGTCATTCTCCTTAAAAGCCTGCATCCAAAACCCCAGTCTCTCCTTGTTATTTGAGCTTCCCCCATTTCATCCTCGAGTTTCCTTCCTGTTTCATCAACCTGTTGCATGGTTGATCTTAAGTGACATCCTGTCTTTCTAGAAAACTGCACAAGTCTCCCTGCACACTAAGGACTAGAATGCTGAGATCCTTCGGGCATATGTAATACAAAGAATAAAGTCTTCCAGGATGGGATAGGTAGTTGAGAGAAGATCAGCTTGCAGTTTCAAAGGGATGATCTACATTAGTTCCACAAAATAAACTTTGATGGTATGTTTTGTTGCAGTGAGTTCCAATGAAACTACTGAAAAATAGACACAAAAACAGAGGAAAGGGATTAGGCACTAACACACACATCTCTAACTAAACTAATGCCTAGATCACTTAACAGAACGGGGAAGGAAAAAGCCTTACACCTGCTGCTCCACGATCCTACTATTTAATATTCAAACCTTTTGATGAAACAACTAAAGGGAATGTAACACCCAATTACTTTTAAATGCATGGTAAATATTTCTGCACATCTTTCCTGGTATTTTGCGTGCGTTGGTGGGTTGCTTGTGTTATCTTTGCACTCTAAGTTGAGGCAGAGGTTTAGCTGTGCTGCTAAACAAACTGGAGTCCAGTTCTTGGGTCATGTTATAATTTTTTTTTACCCACAATGAATTTACATCCATCACCCACCCCCTCCAGTATACTCTCCTTAAAGTATTTTTTCATGGTCTAAATGTTTTTTTAATGATCTTAACACCCCTCTTCCTGGAGTGCATATCTGAGGCATTCCCTTTAATCAAAACTGTTGAACTAGATTTCAAGAGCTTTATCAAGATGAGTAAACTACTACAAACTTTTTTAAGGTTTTGAATTCAGTGCTTTTTAATCTGGATTCTGAATTAATCTGTACTATAATAGGCTGTTGCTAGGTAGCTAATTCAGAATTTGAGGACTTCACTAGCAAAGTGGTGGGTCGTCTGACAGTGCTGCCACTGATCTGAGATCAAATAGTGACTCAAGTGCTGGAGAACTGACAGACCTGAGCAGCCATCTCCAGCTCTCCTTCTTCAGGGGGTGGATGCAGGGTTTTACCATTGTTAGGCACTCTCTATTATTAATAGGGGAGGGGCAAATGTATTAGTTAAATCATGGCCCCACCAAATGGAGCATGGTGTGACATGAATGATGCATTAGTGCAAACACACTACTCCACAGTAAGGGATGGTTAATGCCCTTTTCAAATTCAAATTCCCCTCACACAGCAAATTCTACTTCTGGTCACTCAATGACATACTCTTCCCTGAATCTGAGATATAAACTTGAAAGGGAACTGAGGGCCAGTAGCAGAAGCAGGCATCAAAATAAATTTAAAAAAGGTGTGACCTGACCAGTCTCAGCCTTTTGTACCTCAGAGTATCATTTGTCCTTTAACCTCACCTCCCAGCCACTTGGTAGACTGAATTTCTTTCAGATGATGCACAGTGGTACTAACCGGGATTTACTTATTTATATATTTTACTTGTATTTTGGTAAATGAGTTGTTCCACTTTGCAGAGCCCATTTTCAGAGAGTAGCGAAAATGAAAAGTGCATACAAAATAGCACAAGTGCGTGCCTTGTCAAATGCAGACAACATTCTATTACTACAAATGTATGTTATGGAAATCCAAAAAAATACAAAATTAGGACATAGTCATGGTTGGCAATAACACAAATTCCTCTGTGAGCAACATATAAAAAGGTACAACAATAAAAATGAGAATTATTTTATCACTTCAGTCTCATTCTGAACAAGGGGCACAGTAGCTATAACTCAGTTATGTAAATAAACCGTCCTTTCGTTTGTTTACCTCATTTAATAAAAATATTGAGAAGAAAAGCTGTTCATTTAGTTTTACTCTTTTATACTTAAAAACACCGTTCATTATTTGCTTATGAAGTTGCTCTGAACACGTCAACCATCAAACAAGTACTACGCACTACATTAGTAGTGGACACTTACAATACTCGAGTGTTACGAGCTACAAATACTTGATTTGCTTTCATGGTGCACTTATCTTTTTTTGTTAATCCTCATACAGAACTGCACTTTAAACTTAACATTGGCAATAAAACATCAAAATGTGATGCTCAGTTCAGTACTGGCAAAATAACTTATCCAAGTGTTGCAGTATGGTTTTCTGTCTCTGCCTCTACTTGGAATCGGTTTTGCTTCTGATTTCTTTACACATCTGTTGCTTTAAAACCTGGAAAATAACACAGTACATTATTACTCTATTACTAAAACCCTTAGATGGTGGTATACTACAAACGGCAGACCTTTATGGTGCCAAACAACTCCAATAAAGTTTAGCCTGCAACTTTCTTCTCATTACTTCCTATAGTCTCCGGCCACACAAGTTTGAGCTCTGGTTTTAGAAACATACAAAGTCAAACAATATTTAAGAGAAAACACCTTGGCCTCCTTAGACTAACTTCCTGGATTCTATTTTCTTCAGACTTGAAATAATACACATTTTGATTCTTCTGGACTTCAGGCTGTCAGTCCTTTTTTTTCTTTTTGTGAGGGTGAAAAATAGCTATGTATGAGATTTTATTCATAATTTAAATGTTTACATTTACAGATTTAACAAGTTTATTTATTACTTTTTTATTTAAAATTAGCCTCATCTGCGAAGACAATGCAAGACAGGATGAACAAAAGAACTGATTTCAGCTCATACTTGTCCAGCTGTCATCAAATTCCTGCAAAACAGGGAGGATATCTGCAGGTAAGCGAGACCTCCTCCTCCTTCATGATAGAAAAACTATAGCTTATGACATTTGGAACATTGGGGACAAAGCAGGTAACTTCTGGCAACACATATATAATGAGAGCTCTGCAAATATTTCATCAAAAATAATTTATGAGAAGTGTAATTTTCGGCAGTGAGAGACTTGTTTCTTTCCTACAAAGGTAATCTCTGCTCAAAATAACACTACCTGAGAAGGGTGAAATCTGCATTTGCAGCATGAATAATCCATTTTTGTCTGCCTACAGCCAGTCAGAACATTGGTTCAAATGAGTATGCAGTGTGTAAAATGCTTGCATTATTGACCATGTTTGGTAAAAGTAATGCTTTCCATTAACTTAAGTATCAGGCAGTGACATTTCTAGTGATGCTTTTTTGCAGACTGTTCTACTCCAATTACGTCTGCCATGAGCAGATGGCCAAAATTGTCTACAAATTAAGACTCATTCTGACAAGCAGCAGTCCCTTCCACAGTCCTAGTTCAGTGCAGAACCAGTGACTGCTGCTACACAAGTGAGGCATGACCCCCATTTTCACAAAGAAAGACATCTAATAACACTGCCAAAGCTAATTTTGTAGCAGATCTCTGGGGCCTTATAAAGGATATTGTATACAACTCTGTGTTTCCCAATCTTAAGACCAAGGTGCATTTCCTGCTTATTCACCATCTACTGTCCTGGATTCTACATCCTAAATTTACCTGAACTGCACACCTAACAAAATCCCTAACTGGTTGGAAATCTTTCTAAATATGCTCTGCTGACTGAAACACATTCCAAGAAGAATCAACAGTTGGATAACTTGCTAGAAGAGCAGGTCTTAAAGATCAGTTAACAGGGCTTCATTTTTTTTTCAACCAAGCCTTCTCAGTTAAGCTTACAATTTCAAGTTATAAAACATCTCTGAGGTTCCAGAATGAGCCAGGGCTGCATCATGAATAATGGCTTTCCATCTCTGTATTCCCGACCACTACTCTTCTGTGGTTAACCACAGGGAAAGCACAGCCAAAAAAGGGTGCTGCAACAACTCTAAGCTTGCTGCCACATAATATGAGATTTATACGTGTTGCTAAGCAGAACTCAAGTAATCAGTTACCCAACACCTGTCTTGATATACTGCCCTTAGTGAGGAAGATGCTGAATGCGTGATACTCTGAAATCTCAAAAAGTGTTACAGGATAAATTCCATATGTTTACCCACACACTACTACAATTATATATTTTTCAGAGATCAGAACTTAACTAACCATGCAACTTCATATTTAATCTTAATGAGTTTTCAGCCATATGGATATTACTTGTTTCATACATCCAGCGAAGCTGTCCTTCTAAAATGCAAGCAAGTTCCAATAAGCTATTCACTTGAACATGTGAAATGAGGATATCATAACTGCATTAAATGAACTGTCACTTTAAATTATAGTTTTGTGATTCTGTATGAAAAGCCTAGCTTTTTTCATCAAGAGTTGTATTTCAAACAGGCTGCATGCTTTTTGTAGTGAGTTAGGCATCTTACAAAGACTTAGAAATTATTAAAAGTAACCCAAGCCATATTAACCTTTCAAAAGTGGTATTTTTTCAGTTAGAAAACATGTATCAAACTGCTAAAATTAAAGACAAATGTGTGTTCTGAACTGAAACATTAAAGGATATGACCCTTAGAGGAAGCTAGGCCTAAGATGCAGCCGGGGAAAAATCCAGAAATGCAGACTACTGTGTTTACATTCCTCCACGGATTCAGTTCTCAGAAAAAGAGGAAGTACAAGCTAGTGAGCTCTGTGGTCAGGATGGGTACACCGCTCCTTCAAAAGGAAGGTCAAAGAGCACCAAGTGTTGCTTTGACAGCAATATAACATCTGCACTTCAATTTAATTTTAACAAAACTGAATGCACTCACCCTGCAGATGCATTCATGGGTACAACGTATTACTCATGCACTGTAAGATGACAGTACCCTGGTGCAGTTTTGTTATGGAATTTAATATTGTCAGCTCTAAACACTAGATAAACAGTCCTTTAAATATTGGACAAAAACTATATATATCCTTATTTTGTATTCATAAATAATCTGGATCTGTCACCGAAGTCCTAATGCTATGTGTAAGCTCAACCACCTATACAGCTGAGGTCTACTCTGACATCTTTAACCCGAATAACTGTATCTGCATGATGCCTATACGTATGCTGGTAAAGTATGGTTGTGTAAATGGTTCTGGTCATAAGTGTTTTTTCCCACCCTCACTTCATAAACTAGGCGGGCTATGCTGATGGAGTGAATCCTCTAAGCACAGGTGGTTCTTTCTCACTGAAGATCAAGGGGCAATATCAGGTAAAACAATTAGCTCAGAGTAAGCAAGTAGGGATGGACAGAAATAAAACTCAGGACTACATAGTCTAACTTCTATGCTAATTCTCAATGTGAGGAATTATTTCTCTCGATACTCAAATCAATTTTCATTCAAGCAGTTTCATCTCTCAAA